>NC_056744.1:949151299-949336299 GCF_019279795.1 Protopterus annectens
AGTGCATTGTATGCTAAGATGGATATTCCATAATGTCTGCACATAGTTGACCACAGGATAAGATATTCAGTGCACTCCATAACTTTTATATACAGTGCTCTATACACGATATACTGTTGTAGCTGAACTGTAGAGCTACATCAGACAGCAGCAGCATACAAATTACAGTGATAATATTACAAATTAACAAGCAATTTAACCGTAAATGTTGTACCTATCCAGTCACCATTGTGTTATTGGAAACAATCATTTATTGGCTGAGTAGTACCCATAGTAGGATATATTGCAGCTGAGTGTTGCATGCCAAACTGATGAATTATTGCCAGCTCCATTTGAAGCCTTCTTTCTAATTCAGTAAATATCACATAATGGAGATACAGAAACTCTTACAACCAGGGTTTTCAACCTCTTTGATGACTTTCCTTTTCCCCTTCCTAATCTCTTTCAAATACTGGTTGTCTTCAGTAATCAACCATAGAACAGAAATGTATCTTTAGAAAGTCATGAAAAGTGAAACAATTTTTTTTTCTGGCAAAGAAACTTCTGTTTCTCTTCACTCAATCAAGTAATTTCTGGCAAAGCGCTTAAAGGTAAGCACTGTAGATTCACCTTTAATATAAGTGAAGAACGAGTTATCTAATTGCAATAAAAGGGAACTGCAACTGTATTTTTTTTTCAAATCACACTTGCTGGAAGCTTTCAGTACTGTAAAAATAAACCATCCATTTATCTGACTATTCTGACTCATCTGAGACATTTGATTAACTTCACAAATCTATGGAGAGTTCTTTTTTGCAACATGGTCTTCTGCATTCTACTATTTTAATTGCTGCCTTTAAATGAAATATTGATCTCCATGGATTTTATTTCAAGTTAAAGCAATGACTAGAGAGCTTGTGGCTGCGTATCGCAGGGATGAGCAGGTAGGAAATGTTTGCAGTCAAATCAAAAACAGAGAGTGAAATATCTGTTTCAAACAACAAACTCATCCATATTTTAAATTTGGCATTACTTATAAAATTAATTATATTCTATTACTATACACTTTTGTATATTTTCCTGATAAAATTGATAGTTACAATTTTAGTTTTGTGATTATGGCTAAAACAAAATGCATGTATTACATATACTTCCAACTACTGACATATTAAAATGAGTCATTCTTGACCATTTTATAAATCATCCTTGCTTTTTCATAACTTGAAATAAAGTCTGACTATAAAGAAAGTACTCCTCATTTTCTGTAGACTGTGACATGTTAGGCTGAAAAGGATGGATTTATTATGGGCTCATGTAACACACCAGCATTGCTGAATATTTTACTGGCATTTTGCTTTACTTCCTTTTCTGAATTTTGCTGTCCTGCCTCATGTTTCCATCAATAAGCTACATAAAAAAATGTACTTTTTAATTAATTTTGTAATAGGTTTATTATTTTCAGGATCATGACCAGTAGGATCCTGAAAGAGATATAACTAATCACACACACACACACACACACACACACACACACACACACACACACACACACACACACACACACACACACACACTCATCATCAGATGAAAACCCAGTTTATCATATTACATACTGCAAATACGAATAAATACAACTTTACATTCTACAACTGAAACTTTATTACTGTGGAATAAATGCAGCAGTCACCCAGTTTAATTTTGACACAGGTGACATAAAGAGAGAGACACACACACACACACACACACACACACACACACACACACACACACACACACACACACACACACACACATACACACACATACACAGTTTGTTTTCGTGCAGGTACAGTCTTAAAATACTTTTCTACTGCAAATCAAAAACTTCAGAGGTATCTCTATAAACTAGCAATCCCTTCCCCGTGTATACACACATAACCACTGATATTTTGAAATATCAAAACATATGATTGATCCTCCAGCTGCCATGGTCATTTTTACTGGGCATTGTTTCAGACTCACTATGGGAAATGTCAGCATTCCTTAAAACGTTGAGAACATTCTTTAGCTAACTACTTTCCTCAAAGCCTGAAAGTGGTTGTTTCAATACTGAATGCAAGCCTTTCAGTCTATTGAGTGGAAGATTAGGCCTGATCTTGGAAGGGGAGGTTTATTTAGGGCAAATGGTGATACTTACTCAACAAGTTAGAAACAAATAAGCAGCCGTGGTGGTAGTGTACTGCATGCAAGAAACAGAAAGGCTCTTTTAGATTACTTACATCCTTGTTTAATTTAACAAAATATAATGGATGTAATAAGATATTACAAATACTTACATCCTTGTATAACTTAACAAAATATAATGGATGTAATAAGATATTACAAAGCCATGGTCTTAAACCCAAGGCTAAGAAATACGTAATTGTGCCCTTTGGGAAACCAACCTTCCTAGCTAATTACCATGTTGATAATACATTCTTAAGAGTTGACCCAGTGACCAGGAATCTAGGTACATGCATAGACAATAGCTTTACCTTCAACCACTATGTGGTCACAGTGGTGAGGAAATTCCTTTATGTTATGCAACGTATAAGAAAGTGCATGACATCTGGTCCAAAGATGCTTCCAGTGCTTCCTTTGATGTGTACCTAACCAGGCATATTTGACAACTAGAGTGACCTCAGAGGTTCCTTACAAAACAAATACAAGGTGTAACACATCTGCCGTATGCACAGTGCCTTAAAGCTCCTTCACACAGTCAGATTTAGTCTCCTATAAATTGCTGAGGAAATGTCTATGCCTGGCTTACAAGGCATCTGCAAACCCCCCACTTGTGAAACTCCTTCATATTCATAAGTCAAACTGTACCAGAAATACAAGGTTTAAGGACCTGAATTTTGTCTATGACTTAAACAGAATATGCTGGAGAGACAGCTATGTGTCCCAGAGATTGCCCTTGCAATGGAATATGCTTCTCTTCTTTGTGACGCTGAGTTCATCTATTACTCAGTTTAAAAGCATCCTAGACCAGTGGATAGGGAATAGAAATTTTACACTGGGCCTGGCACACATGTCCCATATGGACAGAGGTACTTTATAAATGCCTAGCCCTCAATGTCCTATTTGGATACAGGACATCATTATTCTTATGGGAAAACTTGGCTAAGCTTAGAGAGGCCACTCCCCAGGGTCATTAGCCTAGTAAAATCTGTGAATCTGTATGTAAACCACCGTGCCATAGACTTTCTTCTTCTTTTGGCTTTTCCCAGTTAGGGGTCACCACAGCGGATCACCTGTTCGCTCATGATTGGCAGTGGAGTTTTATGGTGTTGAGTTGCCAGCCTGGCACCCAACCTTCCGCAGAAGGCACACACACACACACACACACACACACACACACACACACACACACACACACACACACACACACACACACACACACACACACACACACACCTAGGGCCAATTTAGAGTGTCCAATCCACCTACAGCATGTTTTTGGGATGTGGGAGTAAACTGGAGCACCTGGAGGAAACCCACGCAACCACAGGGAGGACATGCTGACACCGCACAGAAGGCACCCCAGTCAAGAATCGAACTGGAGAACCTCTTGCTGTGAGGCAGAAATGCTAACCGCTGCACAACCATGGCTGCCCACCATGCCATAGACTTTAATAGGGGAATATCCTAAAATTCTTTCAGTGCTAATACTATAACGATAGGTCATAGTAAGGCACTTTTAACAGGACAAACAAACAATGCACTAAAGCAATGCATCATACTTTTGAATGATTTTACGATACAATAACACTGGATTTTATGGCCACAGTTTGCTAGATAGGTCATGGCAGTGCTAAACTTACTACAACATGGTTTAGAAAATTAAAACTAAATATTGCATAATCTGTTTAAATGCATAAAGCAAAAAGTACATGATACAACAATTCAGGCTTTGTGAAGTTACATATTTAAACAAAGCACGTGTCAATCCCTGTGGTGAAAGGATGGAGTAATACTTCATAGGTTTAGGCAAGGTGCACATATTTTCATGCAGCTGATACTAATATGGTAAAAATAACAATTTGGAAAAATATACTTTCTCATCACATTACTGTTATATGAAAAGGAGAACTACATGAATGTTAATTGGTGATGTTCATTGCAGGAATTCCCTTTCTGCAGTATTTTTGTTCTGGTAATCCCATTTTATGCAGTGCTTCCAGCAGAAGTCAAAATTGCATTGGTTTTGTAAAATAATTATTAAATAAGTAGAAAGTTCACATGCATACAAAAATTTACAGGATTACATTAAATTCTCATGTATGTATAGTGTTATAGTAAATGTAAAATATTGTATGTAATACTGTCACTACAACTTTTCAGTTAACAGTCTGGTGGAGTTACTTGCAAAAGGTCTTACTTTCATCCCATCAAACAGAGGTGACATAGCAGAGACACTTTTAGACTTTAAACTTTACATTAGAAAATTGAATTTAACAGTCTTACTGGGAGTTGGAACAAATGATAGGCAAGACCTTAGGATAGCAAGCACTTACAATCCACCTACAACCCACGTATCCACTTATTCGATGACATGTGCGAAATAGAAATGAGACAACTGTTTAGTAACAAAGTCTACTCTACAAATAACTATAATGTATCTGTGGAGGACAAAATGAAGCTATCACAGTTCAAGAATTTACCAATTCCCTTAAGGAAACCGGATAAAGGTGGTGGGTTAGTGGTGATGGAAGTGATACACTATATAGACAAAATGATGAAGCTTCTTGAAGGACAAGCTTACCAAAAAGTAAGCTTAAATGAGTTAAACATAGCTCACAATAGAATAAATATGTTCATCAATGACTTGTTCATTGATTCATTAACTGACATACACACTAACAACTACTTAAACATGTCTTTACCTAGACTCCTTTCTTTGTTCGGAGTACCCAAAATTCACAAAAACCTTAACGACCCCCCTATGAGAGCTCTTGTGGATGCTCGTCAGTCTATCACATACCCTTGTGCTAAAGTGATAGACTCTATACTGAAAACCTATGTAAGTAAAGAAAAACAAATATGTAAAGACTTGTGGTCATTTCTTGAACAAATTAACTCACTTGAGTTTAACTATAACAAGAATTTTTTAACAGTAGATGTCTGCGATCTTTACATGTCTATCCCGCACCATACAGGTATTGAGTGGGTCACAGAATTTATTAGACTTAGAGGAGCAAGTGACTCAGAACAAAGATTGATTGAACAACTACTAGGCATAGTTTTGGAGTACAATTCTTTTGCATTTAACAACAGCATATACTTACAAAAAATTGGGGTAGCCATGGGGTCTCCCTGTGGAGGCAGTTTTGCCAACTTAGTTATGGCTTACTGGGAACACAAATATGTCCTTGAAAATGTTCACTTAAAAAACAACATTTCTTTTTACACACAATACCTGGATGATATTTTCCTTATCATCACAGGTGGCAGTGCAGTAGCAAAAGAAATAGTTGAGTATTTTAATAGTACAACTGAATTTTTAAAACTCACTAGTGTTTATCAAGAGTTGAGTATCCGTTACCTTGATGTTGATTTATCTAAAAACATACTAGGACAACACTGCATAGCAAAAATTTATAGAAAGAGTACATACTCTAACTCGCTCTTGCATTTCAACAGCTCTCACCCCCTGCACCAGAAAAAATCTGTGATCAAGGGACAAATAGTACGGGCTGCAAGAATGATCACCATGCAGAGCAATTTCATAGCAGAATGTAAAAACTTGTGTGATATGTTTACACACAGGGGATACCCAATTGAATTAATTAACAACATAGTAATTGAAGTTCAAAGAAAGAGGGATAAAGGAATATACAAACCAATTTTGAGAAAAGGAACTTCCCTAGTATCCACACAGTTAGAACTTGACCCAATTGATGCACTAGTGGATCAGATCAACGACATGAACATTTCACTTCACAACCCACTTTAGAGACCTGGTCCCACAAACACAACAAATGGGAACATCAGTTTTATTTTGACATTTAATTTAAGAGCAAAAGAAGTTATGGGCATTTTGAAAAAGAACTGGCATTTGTTTACAACTGACAGAGACATTATTCAAAAAGTAGGAACATCTCCAGTCATTACTTACAGGAGGGGAAAAAATGTAAAAAACATTTTAGAAGGCCGACACAATAGTGCACATAGGATAGTGGGTCTGTCACGATGTGAGATGTGTAATTATTGTAAATACATTAACATTGGTAATAAATTTGCGATCAGAAATAGGAACTGCACATTATAAAACAGATTCAACTGTAATTCAAAAGGTGTAGTTTATTTAGCCCAATGTCAATTATGCCCAGCCTTCTATGTGGGCAAAACCCACAGGAGACTACGTGATAGGATATACGATCATGTATATGCAATTAGTAGACACAAACAAGAGAATGCATTGGCAAAACATTGTACGGCACAACCAAACCATTCATTTAAGTTTAAAGTCATTGAGCAAATTCACGACCAAGAAAACAACATTCAAACTAAGCTAAGGGGTGGATCAAGTTCACTACTTTTAGAAAAAATAGAAATACTATGGCAACTACATTTAGACGCATGTCGACCACCAGGATTGAATGAAGTCTATTCATTAACCTGTATATTAAAACTAAGAAATTGGTTACAATAAGGTTAGAACCTTCCCTTGTTTCAATAGGTGCGTATACTTACCTCTATAGTGATTAGAACACAGTGTTACATCATATTTAGTTGTTATACCATTGGGCACCAATGCAATTAGTTTACCTACTTGCACATCATTTTCAAGTTTACCATTTTAAGATAGGCATAATTTAATAATACTTATTTATAAAATGTGCCCTTGTTACCATTACTATCTAGTTATCGCACCTTAGGATTACGAGTATGTTAAACTGTTAATTTGTACGATAACAACATTACTAGTTTTCAACTATTTAGAATAGTCCCATAAGTTATACTAATAGCCTTATTATAAGTTCGGCATTGGCAATGGTACCCATAGTACATATAGAAAGTGCCATTAGTAATGTAGCATGATTTTTTGCTCCGTTTTATGTTTAGGATATGAGGATGCAATACTGTCAATTTGCACGACAATAACACTACTTTATCATTACTTAGAACAGGCTCACAAGTTATATTAACAGTTGTACCATAAGTTTGATATTGGTAATGGTACCTGTAGTATACATATAAGTGTCATTAGTAAAGTAGCACAATTTTTAGCTCCCTTTAGGTTTCCCACATTTGTATATTACAGTATTTTCGTTTATATTAACAATATGTTTTTTGTGTTTTTAACATTTATAATATTGAGCATAAAGTACTAATACCTTATGTATTTTAATTTTTTATGACTTGTTACTTTGTATAATGTGGCTGATATGGTGTTTTGAACGACACACACATTGTTTTTTTACTAAGTAGGTTAAAATTGTTACACCATTCAAGGGTTAACGATAGGAGTATACCTATCATGTGACTGCTGTATTACATTCAAATAATCTTAACCTACGGGGTGTCAGTATCTGAAAAAGTCTGTTAAACACTACAGATGAAAAGCGCTTCATATTGCACTTGTTGGTTTGGTTGCTTTTATTTACTTTTTATTGTGGATGCAGCAGTCCGCTGCAACATTACGTTTGTTGAATATACATTAAACATTGTTTGAGTACGCTGTCATTACTCTTGTGGCATTCTTCATATTTTCAACAGTCTTTTTTCGTTTGGTACTACAACTTTTCATGTTTTTTGACTGCTTATTAGATTAGTTGGGCTTTGCTTCTTCGGCTTTGTCTACTTTGATTTTTCCTGATGTTTACTTACCAGCCTTGAATAAGGATACTGCAGTGGTGGTGCTGCGATAGCATTGTCACCTCACAGTAAGACATTGTCCTGTTCGATTCTCAGCTAGAGTGTCTTCTGTGTGGAGACATGCGTGAATGGGATTACCTTCGTTAAAGGTTGTGCATCAGGGCTGGCAACTCGGCATGTAAAAATCTACTGCCAATCATTAGCGGACCGGAGTTCCGCTGTGGCGACCCCTAACCGGGAAAAGCTGAAAGACACAACAACTTACCAGCCTTGAATAGTTATCCCACATTCTAGGTAGTCAAGCCTTTCCAATTCATCTATATAAACTGTCCTAGGAATGCAATAAACTCTGTGCAGGCTTTGTGCGAAATCTATATGGAGTTTACATGTTAACGTGATGAGTAGCAGCGCTAATCGCATAATCATGCTGTTCATTGTACTTACACAAATACAATCAAGGTTTCCAGGCCAGAAACAGTACTGCCACAAGGAAACCATGAGAAGCAGAAGTACAGAGACAAGAAGCATTCAAATGTGCCTACAAGCAAACCCACTCCACGAGATCGCACAGACAACCACAATGACTGTGCAGGGTGAAAATACTGCAATAACAACAGGAGTAAGACAGTAAAGAAAAGTGTACTCAGTTCAATGTACACCAAACAATTATTTGCAAAATGAAATAATGGAGGGGGATAAACGGTAAGTGCAAATAGAAGGAAATATACACTGGGCAGAGGATAGTGTGCTCATGAAAATAGGAATGAATAACGAGGAAGAGGTTGTGGTAAATATGGCAATGTCCCCAAGATAGGATATGCAAATGTATATACACTTTCAAGAAAAGTCAGTATTATGACATTAAGCACATATGTAGATAGCTCAGTATGTACTGCTGTTTACACCTCCTGTGTGAATATATTATATCAACGTACATGATAGTGTATATTTGACGTTCACACAAGGTTACATGTTAAGGGAGGTAAATAGTTGTGATAAAAACATCACTGACATGCTCATTGGAGAGGACATTTAAGTAGGATGGTATATACAATAGGGAATATATGCATACTCTAAACATCGGCAAAATGACTTCCTTGAATGTGAATGATATGCCACCATAGCTCTCAACTACTCAGGGACATGTAACAATAGATTCCTGGACAAATGTAGATAGAAACAGGCACACTCATGGTCACCTTTAAAATATTATGACAATTAATTTGTTGCACTGACAGAATGTGTTTTTGTAATTTATTATACATGTTCTGCAGTACCAGATATGTGCAACTATAATGACTGTCATTATTCTATAAGGAGAATTCACCACCCTTCCCCAAAATGACCACTTTTTGGAGGGGTTAAGAGGGACTGTGTTAAACCTGGAGTTGAAATCATGGGCAGTCCTGGTTAGTTGATAGGTTTGTGTGACACAGAAGCCACAATCCCCACCTGCAAGTATCAAACTCATGCCATCATTGTTGTTACTGAGCTGTGTATTTACTGGGTGCAACACAGAAAGATGTATCACATAATCATCTAGTAGAACACCTTTTTAGAGAAGCTTGACCTGTCAAGTTCTAATGGGTATGCATTCCAAAGAATAGTTCTGTTTAGCCTACCAAATGAGTGGGAGCTCACTGTGCCAAATGAGATACACTTGACTGGGTGATATAGGTATTGGCCATATGGAAAACGACACATGCAAACACCAAACTATTATGAGTGGATTCCCTACCCACAGCTGGGTATTGCATGCATATGCCACTTGTAATAGCAATGAATATTGTCTGAAGCATCTGTGCTTGATGTGTGAGTTAAGAAGTGATCTGTTATAATGAATGGTACAGCAGTATGTGAGACTTATGGCAATGCATCAACTATGCCCATGTGCACAGAATGTACTGCACTGTAAGTTCAAGTGTCAATGACTGAAGATACTGTTGCTGTGATATTGTACACATACCAAACAAAATATTGAGCACCCTCTATAAGTACATGTCAAACCTCAACACATGCCTCATGATCACTGTCTCCTTGACATTGCCAGTGAATGTGTTATACTGCAGTGAAATCCTGACATACATCCATATGTGTTCATGCAAACTATCAAGTGGTAATACTGATGTAATGTAATGGTACTTCCATGACACAGTATAGTCATACTATAGCTGTAACTATGCTACCTGTGCTACAAATACACTTCAGGCTGTATATCACCTAAAAATAGAACCTTGGCTATGAATCACATGCGACACAGTGGAACTGTTAACAGTCATACAACTCTACCTGTTTCATGCCATTACACCAGTCGTACATCAAATGCCTATATGCTTATCGATGGAAATGTGTGGGTGAGGGCCCTGACACCATATGTGGGCACATTACAACTGAGGTGGATGTTCATTTATTACAGTTAATGACACAATGCTGACAGTCACACAATGCTGCTGGAGAACACCTTTATATCCCTTTGAATATCAACACAATAGTGCATACAATGAAATTCCCAAGGTTGTAATTGAATTTCAACATGTCATATGTTTGTGAATATAACAGCATTACAACATGTGGATGAACCCAGACATATATGGCCATGTAATCAGTATGATGTAATATCTCTGTATGTCTGATAATATTTCCAGATGCTAGGTATACACATGCACACCGGTGCCATACTACAGCTGTCACTGTGATGGTTGAATGAGAACTGTGTAGAATGTTCATATACTCCACTACAGGAACACATGCCTTAGTAAGGCAACATTATGCACAGCATCATCCCATTTCAACAGTTCTCAGGAGGCATATTACTACAGCTGTTATAGAAGAAACATGTAACCTAATGGCAACAGTGGCCATCAATACAGTAGCTCAAATTACACACCTCAAGGCAGCACAAGTGGACAACATCAATGTTCATAGGGTCACAGGACATTATTAGGCTGATGTCCAAGAGCACATCATAGCCTAGCTATTATTATGCCATTTAAGCTCAAATCGTTAAATCTATGGGACAAAATATAGTAGGGTTTTGTGTGTATATGTGTGTATGTGTTTGATTGTATTACAAAATACCTCTGTCCCACATCATGGCAGAATTAGCAATCATATAATCAGTGGTCTGGAGATAGCTTGCAGGGCATCATGGAGGGGCTCTGCTTCATAATGTGTGTATGCATTTTTGAGACGATATCATCAGTTTTCTACAGAAAAGATGTTATGTGGACAGAGGCAAAAAGGGTTTGCTGGATTCGGGGGGGGGGGCTATATAAAAGGTGGTCCTGAGTAGGAGTCAAATGAAAAAAGATTCAAAACATCATATAATGACCATAATATACCGCCAACCACACACACACACACACACACACACACACACACACACACACACACACACACACACACACACACACACACACACACACACACACACACACACACACACACACACACACATCATTTGACTGAGGTCAGATTAAAACACCACATCCATGTAGATTCATAAGCTGGATTCCATGCAATGTAAGACTAGTGTAACCACTGATGGCTGACGTTAGGTCTGTCAGAGTGCACTTTATAGGTGATAACATCATCAGTGTATGCTAAGAAGATGTTTGGGAGCAGTGTCTAATATAGATGTGGAGTAACAAACCTGTGTAAAATTGTCTACAGATTGATAGTTGAATGACACACAAACTTAAGTTGACTGCTGGGAGTTTAGAACCCCTATTTATTTAATTAAACAAGCTACAGAAGAGAGTACTTAATCCTATCACCATTATACACATTTATTATTAATAGTGTCAGAGTGCAATTTATAGAGTATGTCATCATCAGTGTATGCTGAAAAGATGATTTTGGGAGGAGTGTCTGTCATAGATGTGGGCCCACATCCCAGTATAGAACTGTTTCTACACTGCTAGCTGAATAATGAGACACAGCCGCACAAACACATATACTTAACTTGATTGCTGTTAGATTAGAACCAATATCCAGCTACACAAACTACAGAACACACTACTTAATATAAACACAATTTCACAAGTCAATCTTTAACACTGTTAGAATGCAATTTATAGAGGATGACATCATCAGTGTATGCTGAGAAGAAGATGTGGAGAGGAGTGTCTGACATAGATGTGGACTCACACTGTAGTGTAACGTTGTCTGGAGACTGATGGTTGAATGTAACACACACATCCAAAAATACAAACGCAGAATCAAGTTGACTGCTGTAAGATTAGAACCCTTACCCGTTTAGTTAGAAAAGCTTCACTGCACGTCTGAGTCTAATTTTGTCAGAGTGCAATTTATAGAGGATGATATCACCAGTGTATGCTGAGAAGAAAATGTTGGGAGGAGAGACTGACATAGATGTGTACTTGCATTCTGGTGTAAAACTGTCTGCAAACTGATAGTTGAATGAAAACACAAACACTAAAGTTGACTACTGAGAGATTAGAACCCCCTAACTATTTAGCTATGCAAGCTGGAGAACACAGTTCTCAACTGCACCACCACAGAAGCTTAATTTGAAGTGTATTACAGTGCACTTTATAGAGGACAACATCATGAGTGTATGCTGAGAAGAAGATTTTGTGAGGCTTGTATATAATTGCTGTGGAGTCATGTAGCCACATAAAAGTATCTCCTGAATGCTGTTTGAGTGAGGGCAGCAGGAGCTCTAGACATGCTCTTCTGTCTATGCACACACTCACTCAGACACAGACACACTCATACAAGTTGATACTGTGAGAACGCAGTGCTTAATGCTCATGCCATCACAGAATATAGAGAATGTCACAGGTAACATATTGTTATAAGACTTGTGTGCAAAGCCACGAGTTATGATATGATTGTGTGACCGCAATTTGCAAAAGTACATATAAATGCATCCTGGCAACATAGGTGGCAGAAGTGAGACAGACATGTATCTGCTTCTCAAGATGTGTAGATCTGACACGCACACACACACACACACACACACACACACACACACACACACACACACACACACACACACACACACACACATACCAAATGTAACAATGCAATTATGCTCTGTAATTCTGGAGTCGGTCTGACAATGTTAAAACTACTGACATATCATTTGCATGTGCATTCCTGCAGAACACACATGGATATCAGAAATTATACGTCCAATCAAGCACAAATGTCACTGCCTTTGTTGTGCTTATGAATGCATTTCCATGTATTAGAGAATTACAGCCCAGTATCCAGAGTTAGATATGCTATATACCACTTCACAAAACACATTACTGAGAAGTTGATTTGCACAGATGATGGCAAATTATTAGTGCAGGTGTGATTTGAATTTCAAGAATTCAACTTAGACTTGTGAAGTAGGAGGGCCTATTGGTGCTCATTGTCAAACTGTGCACATATAGTGACATAAAGTGACAGACCTGATTGGGTTTAACTGCAAAATACACCTGCTTGTTGTTAATGTCTGATGTGTCCAGCTTGCAAGATATGTTATGGGAGAAATTACTGGCAGTTAATATGACGCGCATGCTGCAGTCTATCTTAGCAATGTATTGGCCAAAGTTTTACTCCATAAATAACTGTTGTCCATGCATTCCCCATTTGCACGTCACTAAGCACTGAGCAAATGCGGTTCTCTACTTAAGGAAAACAGTGGAAAATGTAATGTAGTGCACCTCCATCTGCGCATAAGGGCTTAGCAGTAATACATGGCTATCAGCACTCTGAACAGTACCGAGTGTGGAAAATACACTAGTTGCATAGCTTTCTCTGTGACACCATGTAAGAGCAGTGATCTCCTACTCAAAGTACAGGTCACCCAGGGTTCAAATCCAAATTCAGATGATTCTCCTTTCTTAGAAAATGGTGCCAAGATGTCATTTGCTGAATGTGATCAGGACTGCAAATGTGACTATCACTGACTTCCACTAAAGTATGTGTCTTCCCTGATTGTATCAGTAATGCCTACCTCAATATACTTGTATAACTAATAGCTGTTTTGCAAGCCTCACTGCAAATCAGAAGTTAATTGTATGTACAGCTTTATACAAATGACAAGGGTGTGTAGATTGGAGTGCAAGTGAGTGCAAGTGATGTGCACTGTATCTTAAGAAGTCTGTCAAGACTTTATGTGCACATATAAAATCCCTGACACATGCACTCCATAGGGCCATTTTGTAAGAGCAGTCACAGCTATAGCATGCATGGATGCAATTGTTAGTTTTTATATAAGTTTAAGTCAGTAACCTTAAATAATAATGTGTCTGTATATAATAAAGCTGCTTGAACAGAACTCATGAAGAGTCTTCTATTGTATCCAGAATGGGAGAGCGACATGGTGTCAGAACCATGATGGAAGACAATAAAATCCAGAGTCACTAGGTGCAGAAATGACAGTGAGAGTAAAACTAAGAGAAATGAGCACAAACGAATTAAAGGCAATGAGAAGTAGCACAAACTGTTTACTGTAACATGAACTGTTTATTTGATAGAAAAGACAAAAAGGGGCATTACAAGGGCACAAACCACACTATTAAGCAAGCAGAAGGCACAAAGGGTTTGTTAGCTAAAAGGAAATGTTTAAAACAAATGTATTTGATGAAATGATTAACAGTAAAGCTAAATGAGTATGTTTAAAGATAAAACAATCTTATAAAGCACAGCAAGTATGTTTCAAGCAAAACTGGGCATGTTTAGAGTAAAACAAGCACAAGAAAAGTACATTTGGCATGGAAAGGGCTTAAGCAAGCAAGACAAATATAATAAGAGCAAAAAGGGCACATTAAGCACAAATAAAGCAAGGCGACTGCATGTGTTTTGGCAAAGTGCTATGTTTTGGCATAACTATGACTTCGTATTGCATCAAGGGCATAACTAAATTTATTTGAAGTATCTCAAAGTGTATAAAAGTGCTTACAGTGTGTGCTTATTACTGTGTATGTATTTTGAATACTTTATTGTGTGGAAAGTACAACTATTTCATGAAATACAGTCAAAGTATAGCCATAGATTCATAGATTAGTACTAAGCTAACTGCCCTTGCGAGCCATTTTAAGCCTAGCCAATTATCCCTTGTGAGATTCAAACCCTGCACCTTGTGTTTGTAAGGCAAACACCTTAACCATTAGGCCCCCCTCCCAAAAGTTTTTTGTGCTGGTGTGTGTCTATTCGCAAAGTGCCGCCATTGCAGAGTGTCTCTTGCACTGTAGAGAATTGCCTAGCAAGGTGCCGCCATTTTGGGGAATTTCAGTGTGCTGTAAGGAGTTATTTAAAAAGTACAATTACTTTGAAAAGTTATTGAGTTTAAGGCAAAGAGATGTCTGATTTACTCACATTGTACAGTTATTTGATATGTTTCTTACACTGATAAGAGGTGATTTCTTGCAAAAAAGACAACATTACAAAAGTATTACAGTGCCCAAGAGTTATTCATTCATATCGTAAAGCTGTTTGAGACGTTTCTTAAAATGATGATAAATGACTTTAGCAATGCAAAATAATATTGCAAGAGTATTAAAGTGCCCAAGAAGTTTGTTTCACAAAGTCAAGTTATCCAGAGGTACTTCAAGTTGATCTAGTAGCATTATTTTGAAAAGCCCAAAAGGTATAAATTCAGAATCACAAAGGCATTGGACAAAGTTACAAATACTGGCATGAGTTTCTGGCATATGTGTATATGTTTGTGCTTATTTACAAAACCTTTCACTGGTATGTGTTAATATAGCAGATGGATTTCAAACCTCCCCTACTACTTGTATTTGACCAGAATATTGCAGAGAATTGGAAAATATTTGAGCAAGAGCATGATATTTTTATAGAAGCAGCTTATGCAGATAGAGTTGCATGCACCAGAGCATTCATTTTGCTAAATTTGGCTGGGTCAGAGGTCATAGAAAGAGAGTATTCATTTGTACATGCACATGCAGTATATGAGGGAGAAGTTGAAAACCATCATATTGTTGTACAAGCTGAATCAAGGGGAAGACACAGAGTGTTTGAAGTGCAGGTTGAGAGAAATGTGTAACCCCCAGAAAAATATTACGTTAGACAGGTATTTGCTTTACATGAGAGATCAGAAACCAGTGGAAACATTTGCAGCTTATATAACTGACCTAAGAAACAGAGCTAAAAACGTGTCGGTTTGGTGACTTAAAAGATGAGCTGCTGTGAGAAAGATTTTAGTTCATGACAGTGATTTAACTTTAAGCAAAGCCATAGAGATTTGTCAAATCCATGAGGTGACAGAAAAACACACAAGTATGCTTGCGAGTGACAAGAACATGGTTTCAGTTGGCTCTAGAGAAAATGTAGACAGCATGCAACATGTGGCAAACAAAAGTAGTCTCAAGCATGTGACAATTATAGAGTTTCCAAGGAAGGTGCACAGCTTTCCAGAAAATTCTAAAAAGGGAGCTTGCTACAGCTCAGTGCAGTACAAGCAGGAATCAGCAAAACCCAAGTTTAACTTTATTGTTAATCGTCACAATTGTGGTGCAAATCATGAGACTAAAAGAGATATAAGTGTAAAAAATGTAACCATTTCCAAAAGTTTTTTAAATTAAGTAAGCCTCACACAGTTGTAAAGAAAGGTGACACAAACAAGCAAATTGATCAAGTTGAGCCGAAGCAGTCAGCTTTCTATGTTGATGTTATATCTGTGCTTGATGAAAGAGTTGATGCAGTGAGTTTATTAACAAGGAACAAAGTATTTTGTACTGTCCGGGTTAATGGAAAACCCACAGAGCTTAAAGTAGACACTAGTTCAAAGTGTAATGTTATATCAGCAGACACATTTGCTAAAGTGAGAAGTAACGGTCAACTTAATGTAGCCAGCAGTGCAAGACATATTGCTTATGGAGGTGAAGAAATTCAAACCGAAGATTGAGTGATACTTTCATGTTATTTGGACAAGACCTGTTACAACTTGTTATTCTACGTAGTCTGAAGACCAGTGCAATCTTTACTGGGTCTAAAGATAGTTTGAGAATTAATCTGCTTTCTTTTGCTAACAAAGTTCATCATGTAAGTGCATTTTCAAGTTCTAATTTTTTTTCAGAAGCCATTTTCTCAGAATATGTTGATGTTTTCGATGAGAAGTTAGGCAACTTTCCAGTTCATAACTCCCAACTGTACCGAATTACTCTGTAAAAAATGAGTTTTGGATTCAAAATAATGGGGTGCCACGATTCCTGAGTGGCACCCCTTAGTTTCTGATTTTTTTCCAGCTTTATTTTTGAATTTTCTTTTGTTCATGCTTTTGAGCTGACATCATCACATGTGCGATGACATCAGCTCTGTCAGCCTGTCGGAATTGAGCTATGAGCTTTTTTCTGGCTGTTTGAATGCACACAAGGTTGCAGGATTGGCAGGAGAGTTTCTGGAGTTGGTGCTGCTTATTATAGAATGGGGAATCTGCAAGAGTTTATTGAGAGAACGGAGAGCTTCTGGAGTTGCTTCTGCTTAATATAGAACGGGAATCTGCACAAATATATTGAGAAAACAGGGATGAATGGAGTTGCAATTTTCCTGCCTGCTATCTGCTTGGTAAACAAACAACTGCAGAGCTCAGGTACTGTTTTCACTTAAAGTGTGTGTGTCTGTGTCTGTGTTTGTGTATTTGTTTGTTTATGCGTATATATATATATATATATATATATATATATATATATATATATATGTGTGTGTGTGTGTGTGTGTATGCCCATGTTCTACAAAAATATATGCATTTTATACACATATCACCATTACCCCATGAACCGGGTACAAAATAAATAAATAAAGCAAGCAAGCAAAATATGCAAAAACAAATGTAAGTTGTGGAGCAAAGTAGTGATGCAGTCTTATAATTTAACAGCACAGACAGGGTGACTATAATACAAATACATTAAAGATAGAAAACAACAAGAGATTTGGTCAAGGAAAAAAATGCATGTACTGGGGACAGCCTGCTGAAGTTAAAAAATGATCCAGTCACCAAGGTATACCATATATGCACAATGCATGTGCAAAATATTTTTTTTTACCTTGTTTCAATAAATAAATCATTTGTTTAATTAAAAAAGGCCTGTATTGTATGATGCTCTCTGAAGATTCAAGATTATTATAAAATCAGCACCTGTAGATCTGAAACCATTTGTGTTAATCTATAGTAGAATGTTTCTAAAGCACCACAATAAATTCTTAAAGCCTACACCAAATTAACCTAGCTTCCTCTGTGACTAAATCTGACCAGCATGTTGGCTCACTGGAAGAGGTCAAACATTTGGAGCAAGCTGTAAAGTCTGAAAATTGTGGAATATCCTGATTTACAAGGTGGAACTGCTAACAGGACAATTTTCTTTCCGATAAAGAAAAAAACTATGAGTGAGGAGGTGGCGCCTTTATTACTGAGTGCAGTACAGGTGGGCACAGTGGCAATGGTACAGCAATTAGCTGTGCAGACTCTGCACATCCCTGTGTCTGAGTTTGTTTATGCGGGAGGGATGCTGTTTTCTCTCATGTCCCAACTGTCAATCCTCCAAAGTGTGTGTGTGTGTGTGTGTGTGTGTGTGTGTGTGTGTGTGTGTGTGTGTCTGTGTGTGTGTGTGTGTATGTGTGTGTGAAAATGTCCCCAACTGAATGCATCTGGTGGCTAGAGGTACTCAGGCTCAAACCCTGTACCTTGGGTACAGGTAAAAAGAGCCTAAAGTCCCTAGCCACCACCACTTGCGAATTTATGCCTCATATTTTTGTTCTCCTCATATTTTTGTTCTGTTCCTCATTAAATCTGTGGATTTCAGACTTCATTTTCTTCAGAATATAAATGGTAACACAAAACCTTTTATTCTAGCAATTTTCTAAGTTTATAAGATCATTATTTGAAATGTGTCCATATTTTGGGGCTGTATTCCCCCATTATTGGCTTTGTCCAGGTTTATTGCGCTAAGACATTGACTTCGGAGCTATAGTGAGAAGTGAGAACTGAATTCTGTATTCCCCCATTATTGGCTTTGTCCAGGTTTTTTGTGCTTAAGAGGCTGAGAGCTATGGTGAGAAGTGAGAACTGAATTCACTAAATGATAACCATTTAAGTTTCAGTCTTAGTGTCTTTCAGGAAACTGCAGATTTGGCTTAGTGGTATGTTGCTCTGACTGTATTGCAAAGGGGCCTGGGTTCAAGAATTGGTAGTGAAATGCATGGTGGGTAACACAACATTTTATTCAAGCAATTTTCCAAAATTATACAAGCAATGTTTAAAATGTGTCCCTGGTTTTTGGCCTTTTGCCCCCCAGTTGAAAATAAGTGCAAGAAGCAAGATGCCTATGGCTTATGGGTCTATATTATAAACTGGAACGCTTACCTTATTGAATCCCTAAACGTCGACCCATCCTCATCGAACCGCATAAACACCAAACACCTTAAACCACGAAATTCAAAACATCGAACTATCATACTTGTCCAACCCCACCGCCCGCTACATACTGCCTACACAAACAAACTAAATAAATCACATACATACACTAACCAAAACCCGACTTCTAACCCTAAACTAAACCTAACTTCTAACCCTACACTAAATCTTACATATACCACTTAACCTGCACCCTAACCTTAAGGTCAGTAACTATCGCACACTTACCTTAAAAAGCTAAACCCAAATAAACTAAATAATCCACACACATGCACTTAACAAAACCCTACACTAAATCTAACATACACTACCATATATGCACTTACCTTAACCTGCACCCTAACCCTAAGGTCTGTAACTATCGCGCATTTACCTTAGGGAGCTATACCACAGAAGGCCAACCAAGACGATTTGACGTTTCTGGTTTTGCTCTTCTGGATGTTCGATGTTTTTGCGGTTCGATAAGGATGGGTCGATGTTTACGGATTCGATAAGGTAAGTGTTCGAGTTTATCATATAGACCCATGGCTTACAGTACTGTCATTCTATATTTATATATATATATATATATATATATATATATATATATATATATATGTATATATATATGTGTGTATATATGTATATGGGATCCATACAGATGCTTGACTGATCTTTCACCGAATCCCAATTTAGTGAGCATACTTTTGTGAAAGTGCTGTTCACCAAGGCAGCACTTTCACGTAAGTATGCTTGTTGTTCCGATCGTACTATGGTGCAGTAGGGAAAATTCCCTTTTCCCCACTGTAGTGCAACCTTGGAGTGAGAATATTAAAGTAGGGGGGTGTGGGGGTGAAGGGGGGGCTTGTCCCCCTGCATTCAAGTAGATTCTGTGTTTTTTTTGTTTAACATACTTTAACAAGAGCGCTTTTTTGATGAAAGCGCTTTCTTTAAAGTGGATTCAGTGGTAATGGATTTTGGCTTTTGATCTTTTGATCAAAAGTCCTAGATCCATATATATATATATATATATATATATATATATATATATATATATATATATATATATATTTATATATGTGCATATATATATATATATATATGTGCATATATTGTGTGTGTGTGTGTGTGTGTGTGTGTGTGTGTGTGTGTGTGTGTGTGTGTGTGTGTGTGTGTGTGTGTGTATGTAGAAGTTGACTGTTATCATGGAAAAGTTCTGAATAGGGCAGTTTTGTCATTATTGGTTCATGCATTTTGTTTCATTACCTACTGGAAAAATGTTTAAACAACAAATTTAAAATGCGCTCTAACTTAAGTCTAACAAGTGTGCTGTATTACACAAGGAATATAATTTAATAAACTCGGGAAGGTGTATCAAATAATGCATGTATGTTTCTTGTTTTGTGTGCAAGGGGTCTCTGATCTGAAAACAGCCCAAAGGTAATCTTTATCCACCACTGGCAAGGTGCATTTTCTTTGGCTGTGTTGTGGGTTTGCTGTTTCAATGAATGTTAATTTCAAGGGCAGAGAAGTTTTAATGCCATGCCTATTTTCATTGTGAGACAGTATTGCTTTGTTTAGCAGATATCTATTAGTGTTTGTGCATTGTGCTGTAAAATGTAAAAATAAAATCCAAATAATCATTGTAGAAGTGAAGCAGTATACACACATTATTGTTTATGGTAAATGGGGTGAAATAGCCAGGTAATGGGACATTGGAATGGTTGCAGAGGGACTCTGGTGCTATATTTTGGTTCTGTTCTTCAGTTTGCATTTGAAAGTTGGTATCCCACAATTTCATTGGAGTGGGTGGGGTTGTGTAATTATGTATGCAAATTTTACATTAATCAGCATACAGATTTATACCTATTTTTCATGGGCCTTGTGCAGATTTTTGATGTTTTCAGGTTGCGAGGTATGTTCCAGTTGTGTATTCTATGAAGAGGTCACTCCAGTAATCAGACAAGCAAGAAGAGTTCCAGTAGCTATGCAGGATAAAGTTAAAGCTCAGTTGGATAACATGGTGCAGCAAGGTGTGATTTGTCCAGTCACAGAACCAACTGAATGGGTATTGTCCATGGTAGCAGCTTCCAAAAAGGCTCAAACAAAATCAGAATATGTATTGACCCAAGAGATCTGAACAAAACATTGAAGAGACCGTATCATCCAATGTGCACAGTCAAAGAAGTTGCAGCTCTAATACTGAATGCCACTGTTTTTTCTGTCATGGATGCAAAGAGTTCATTCTGGCAAGTGAAGCATACTTCAAAAGAGCAGACCAGTAGCCTATGCATCTACAACTCTTACACAAACTGAGATGTACTATGCTCAGATTGAGAAAGAGCTTTTGGGAATAGTATTGCATGTTCAAAATGTCATGATTATATTTATGGTCAAGCTATACAGACTGAAACTGACCACCAACCTCTAGTTATTATTTTAAAGAAGCCTTTGCATTCCACTCCAGTGAGATTACAGAGAATGATGCTCAAATTTCAAAAGTACAATTTCAAAATGGCCTACACAAAAGGCAAATTGCTTTATCTGGCTGCTAACTTATCCAGATCTCCCAGAAATACTACAGGACAGCTAGACACAGAGAATTATGACTTTGATGTGATGCCATTGCATAATTTTTCCACCACTAGACTTGATGAGTTAAGAGATCATACTCAGACTGATCCAATTTTACAGAAGCTCAATCAGTTCCTGAACTACCTTGGTCAATCATTGTAACTGATATATTTGAGTGGAACAATCAACACTACTTAGTTTTGGTAGACTCTTATTCTAATTGGTTTGAGATTGTTCTGCTACCTAACCTAACATCCAGTGTTGTTATTACTAAGTTGAAGCATCATTTCTCAGTTCATGGTAGTCCATACAAAGGTCTTTCTGACAATGGTACTGAATTTACTAGCCAGTTGTTTCAGAAATTTGCAAAAGAATAGGACTTTGTGCATATCTATAGTAGTCTTGAATATCCTCAGTCCAATGGTCTAGCAGAACGTGCAGTGTAGAGTGCAAAGCTATTACTTGAAATATCAAAGCATGGCAATACCGATGTGGTTTTGAATTTAGTTAATCTCAGAAACGTACCCTGTGACAATATTCTTGGCTCACCTGCTCAAAGACTACTTTCCACGCAAGCTAGAACTACACTACCTATTACTTCCAGTCTGTTGAAGCCTAAACCTAAGAACAATAAAACCATCAAGGCTCAGTTGTTTTGGAAGTGTAATATTCAGAACGCTGGTTATGACTGATCAAGCAGATTACTTCATTCTTTGAGGGGAGGAGAGACGGTAAGAATCCAGACAACGAAAGGTTTTAATTGAATAGGACAGATTACAGGCATCTGTATCAAACCAATGTCTTATCTGGTAGACTCTGAAGGTGTGGAATATAGGATGAATCATAGATATCTTCTTCCTGTATCACCATCATAACATTGGTTCTGTGATGCAGACTTCAAATCTAAGAGTGAATCAGACACTGTTCCCATACCCGAATGTGTTCAAAATCCTTATTCCATTCCAGAAAAGGATCAGAACATTCCACAGGTCAAACATTTTGCAGAGACAGTTCTAGTTATTAAATCTCATTCACAATTTTATATCACATGATATGGGTGAGTATCAAAGCCAAGTGTGAAATACGCGGCAGCGTGAACATGATTGTATATATCTATGTATTTAGCATTGTATAATGCATGACAAAAAACTGATTGGGATTTCTGCATACCAATAGACTCATAGTTTTGTATGATCTATTTTTCAAAGAGGGAGGATGTAGATCGGAGTGCAAGTGATGTGCACTGCATCTATAAGAAGCACATCAAGGCGTTACAGGCACATATAAAATCCCAGATACGGCACTCCATAGGGCCATTTTGTAAGAGCAGTCACAGTGATAGCATGCTTGAATGCAATTGTTAGTTTGTATATAAGTTTACGTCTGTAACCTTAAATAATGATGTGTTTGTATATAATAAATCTGTTGAACAGAATCCATGAAGACTCTTCTATTGTATCCAGCATGGGAGAGCAACAGGGTGGTACATTTATTTATTTATTGGTATTTGATTACTGCGATAGTCTACTGGGCCATAAGAGCCCATTTTTATTGGAGGACTGGGAAGGAAAGCTCCAGGTAGGTACATGTAACAATCTTGAATAATTAAAATAAATTTTACAGGCAAGTTAACTTCTGGAGTTCAATATAGATATGATAGTGTCCACACTACATATATACATACAAAACTTACACAGTTGAGTTACTAGTAGGACTAAGAAAGTATTTGCACCTATACAGCAAGCCCAGTTTTTGGTGAGTTTTTTTAATGTTGTGTTGAACATGTAGATCAAATTTTAGGTGTTCATCTATTATAACCCCTAGTAATTTAGTGTGGGAGACTAGTTCAATTGGTGTGTTGTTGTGGGAGAATATAGGAAATTGGTCTTTGTTTAATCTTTTGAAATAATTATATATGACCCAGCAGATATGCTAACTATTTGTGTAGGCCCGGATATCCTGAAATGTGTGTGCAGTATGCTTCTTAACAGTAAAGGCAGTTTCCATATTATATTAGATGAACATTTCATCTACCATCCTACTAAAGATGCTACATTATATTCTGATAAGACAGAGGTGGTGATGATAGACACAGGGCTGTAGAGGACATAGAAGGTACTGTCCTGTCAAATTCATGAATATCTTAATGGTGTATTGGTATGATGTCTCTTCTCAATAAGACTATATCCTGCTCTGTAGCATGAATTGCATGAGATAAGGATAGAGGAAATACAGAGTTACCATAATTAAGACATCCGTATACATTTATTTGAAGAAGATGTGGGACATCTGAAATATAATGGTGGCATGTGGGAATTGACTTTTGACAGTTATATAATTTATGGCCCACCTTACACTTTACTTGATAATCACATGTGTCATTATGTTGGAGAAGGGGTAGATAGATGGATAGGCAACAGATACACAGGAAAGAGGCCTATGAAAATAGTCTGTAAGGGTATACCTTACTGCTGGTTTATCATCCGTGGTAAGATGCAAATGTATGTTTATACATCTGATCATTACCTGAACATGATGATACAAAGGGAATCCTACAGCAGGTTTTAAAACCTTGCACACTACAGGAGGACTGATAACCTATTGAATCAACATAATATGCTGAAATTATCCATCAGCAGAGTCATGACAGAATGAAGAAACCATGAGCTAACCATTACATTCATCAGCCTGATAGATACACATGTAAAGAGGGGTGGGGTCAGGGGGAGAATACAAAGAGAGATGGACATACACCAAACAATATTAGTTGCAATGGCACATTCATAGACATGTTTTTGGTCTGTCCTCATTATTAATCTACCATGGTCTGTAGCATGAAGTGACTGACATAGGGGTAAAGAAGGGTGAGGAAGGGGACAACAGACTTATGACAAGCAGAACAAGATGGATACATATCTTGTAGTTGTGAGGATGGATGTTACTTCAAATACTTTTTTTTTCAATAAATCTCTATAATAACCCATAACTGTGGCAAATGTTATGATATGGGTGATTAAACATATCACAGACCTATAACATTACACTAAAAACTGATGTGCTATGCATCTGGAATCAAACTCGATAGTATGTGCAAAAAAGATCTTCAGTGAAGTGATTTATGTCATCACTCCTCATAGGAAGTTGCACTTTATTACATCCAACATTCAACAGAACTGTCAGAGTAACTTGTTTCAGAGTAGTGCCTTTCATCTGCTTTAACTCAGTATTCCTACAGTGCAGTGAGTTTAAGCAGTATTGGGTGGAGATAACTGGACTAGTGCAGCTGATGGCAAAACTCACCAGGTTTTGCCATAGGAAGTGAACAGACATTCACCGCCACGCAGCATTGGTGCACAGTACTGACCTCCATGTAAATGCAAAAGACAAAAAGTTAATTTTTTTATGGGTCATTTCTGTCCATGTATGTTGTCTGTGATTCTATTTTTTGACTAGATTAAACTTGTTAAAATGGGGTTGATAGGAAAGGCATGACATGGGGTAAAAAGCAAAGGGAAAAGCAAATGGGAAGCAATACAAGAATTTGCAGGAGAGAATTGTAAAAGAACCATAGATACCCACTTTTTCAACACAATAATGTGCACATGAAGACAAAATTTGATGAATTTAGACTGCCACCGCAACATGGATCAGTGAAAACAATGCAATGATGTTGTATAGCCAACTGGCCTAAATCAAGTGTGTCAAGAAGACATATATGAAATGGATGGCAATATATGGAACATGTTTCTTTTTTGGATTTCATAAAGAGGAATGTTGAGAAAGTGACCTAAGAATATGAGTAAAAGGTAGGTAAGGAAGCAGGTCCAGACAAACGTGACATACAAGACAGACACAGGGATGGTAATGGACACAAAAAGGTTGAGGAGCTTCATGATTTATGATAGGTAGGGTATGTCAGAAACACATGCCCGTCAGGCATGGGACAGTGAGAATCTAGTCCTCACCCTCAGAACTGTCATTGCCATCCCCTTCCTTAGTTGCCTGTGAGACTGCTTCATATGGAAGTTTATTTTATTGTGCACCATCCCTGATAGCTCCTAGTGGGTGACATAATCACCACCTCCACCAGTACTCCCAGATGCTGCCACTGCACCACCTGCTGGGGCACTGCTACCTGATGAAGATGGACCTGGTAGGACAGGGGTTGTGTTGGCAGTACTACCAAGATGTGTCCCAGAGATCCTGGTTGTTGATGCTGCAGCCAGTGGAAGGTTGGTAGGCCCAGCTGCAGTGGTTGCCCACGTCCCAGTTCTGAAATGCATTTAGTTTGTTGGCACAACGTTATGACATCAGAACAGTGTGATTCTAGGTAACACCCCCCCTCCCAAAAAAAAAAAAACAGAGATAAAGGATGAGGTGAGCAAAAAAGAAAAGAGATGATTAGAACCATGATAGGTCACATTCATGCTTTATTACAATAAACATCATTTTATTATTATACTAGCTATAGAGCTTTCACAATCCAAAAAACTGACTGTGAGTTGCTATAAGTAAAGCTTGGACTATGCACATATTCTGTATATGCCTTTAAAGATACTACAGATTAACTTAACAACATGGCATCAAAGTCAATATTACTGCATTTCAACTTTAAAAATGATACTTTTTGAATGTGAATCTATAGGTTATTTGTCAGAATTGGACTCACATAATCTGAATACATTATTACACATGCCTAATACAGTTACCAATAGCTACAGAAGAAAGCATGCATGGTTGATGTTACAGTTAAGATATGGATGCTGACATTGATACTGATCTATGGAATCACAATATTTACTGCAATCAGGGTCAGTTGTGCTGCAGACAAACCCTTTGCCTCTCTGAGTTGCACCTATCTCTCAGCATATGCATCCCTCTTTGCTGTGATTTCCTCTGTAGCTGTGAAATAAAGAATGAGAGAAAAAGAGATAGGAAAGCATTATTCATACCACTATTGGTTATCTACATCACTGCATATCATTTCAATATGATTGATCTGTATACTTACACAACTCAAGTATGATAGCAGTTGGAAACTCATCCAGCCACTGGTTGGCTTGTGCCTGCTTGAGCTTTTTATGGCCACTGCAGTGGTGCCTACACTGCTCCCTAGTGTGTGGTATGCCACTCACACTAGATACAGCCTTGGCTAGCCTGTTCCCATCCTCAGCCTTGTACTGAGACCTGGTGTAGTTTCCCTGTAGCAGCATCCAGCTGTAGTGCTTCACAAGGAGTGCAACAAAGATTTTGGACTCCTTCACACCCCACTTCTGTATCCTGAATTTGGTATCATCCTTCCTATCTCTTGCCATGTCTACTAAGGTCCTCCAACAACAGTAGCAATGGTTTCCCGCCAAATTGTAATATTGTGTTTTAAAACCAGTGCACAAACATGCATAATCAGGCCAACTGTATTTGCATGATGGTAAGCAAAAAGAGACATTACCAAACAAAAGGAAGGGAGTTTATGAAACAGCAATAATGATGTGACATTTCTCATTGATTTATGGCATGTGTGCTGCTATACCTGGTCATATTTTGTCCAATGGCCAACAATGAAGTGCTAAATGGCTTGGCTTTTAAGCTATGACTTAGGAGTGATCTATCGGATAACTTGGCACATATTTTGTGGAGACTTACACACTGTTAAAAGTAATTTGTACAATGTGGGATTCAAACCTATGTTTAAGAAAATGTACACTTTTTTCACATAGGTTCCTCATTGCTACATAGGTTTATACTAGGCTATCTGCCCTCTATCTTGCCTTGCAGCCTAAATTTAAGCCCTTTTTTAACCACTTACCAATGAAAAAAAAAATACTGTGCCCATTAGTTTGTTTCTGTCCAGTCCAGCAGAGCAGATGAGAGAGATTTAGGTAGTAAATCTATGATCTCCCATCCACAGGTCTTCTTTTTCAGAGTCAGTCACAGTGAGGTGCTCTCTCCTCATGACCGATTTTTATTCCACAGCATAGGGAGTCTCTGAGTGATAAAACACAGAAGAAGTGTTTGTCAGCTACAGTCATTACAGATAAACAGCTTAAAAAGTGACTGGTGCTATACTTCAGTTAAGCCTCTATGTGTATAACATTACAAGGTCTTGGCTTATGCATTCTCAGGTGTGATGCAGGACTAATGTCTTGCAATATATTGGAAAAGGATAGACTTGCATGACTTTGAGTTTTGATTTATGATACATACTTTGCAATACATTCTGTTTTACAGTTATACTTGAATCATGGGAGGGGTGTAGATGATTGTCAGTAAACTACTGTGTCCATCAGAAGTATACAACCACATTTTTATTACATAATCATTTCTGTCATGCTTAACCAGTTATACACATAATATATATGATACCTACAAAGTATGTGTATGCAGGCAGTAATTATACATTTTGTTAATCAACCTGCTATACATAGCTATTGGTATATAGTATTAATTTTATAATCAAAGTTTTGTGAAAAATTACAGTGGGCACCTTTCCTTAAAAAGTGGATAGTTCTGGATTTGAGACCTGGCTCATCCATGTTGTGAAAATGAGTTCACTGCATTTGCACCTGGTGCCACAGGGAAAGCAAGGGAAAAAGGTGTATTTCCCACACACAGTACTGTCCAGAGTGCTGATGGCTGTGCAGCACCACTGAGCCTGTTTTCAGAAGGAAGGTGAACCAAATTAAATTTTTCACTTTTTTAAGTAGTGAACCTTGTTTGTGCATAGGTGGAAAACATGCAAATGCAAAAGGCAATAGTGAACATATATTACTTGTGTAAATACTCATTATGATCCTTTCTCAGTAAAAATAATAACGGTGGGGCTCCAAATCCCACTTTTCCTATGTTCTCTCTTTTTTAGTTCAATGTATTTACTCCTTCCACAACAGAGACAGTCAGGTAACAGGTTGAATTTCTGCAGTTATTACCATCCATGCTGCTGACCACCATACAATACCCTAAGCATGTCTACATTTTGTAAGGTGACTGAAAGTAAAGTCTTCACTTTTTCCTTAAGCAGCTAACTATGTTTGTGCTATGACATGCACCGTGCACGTTAAAGTAAAAAAAAAATAATAATAAAAAGGGAAACAAAGATTAAACAATTAGACAGCTCTGGATTTGAACCATCGGGCTATTGCACATACACAACACAGCAGTTCACATTTTATATCCAGTATTAACAGATCATACTGTCAGGCATCCTCATTTAGTTGTACATGTGTGGCTAACATATTTAGTGCAATGAGTGGTCATACAATTATTTATGAATATGTTTACAAAAGTGCAGCTCTATCTTCTCACTGTAGTCTCGTCATTCTTCCACTATCACTGCCTTACTATCACAAATGCAATCTATAATGCATTTCCTATCATTTTTCTTTCAAGGTGTGATGCAAGTACATATCACTAAACAACATTTTTCTGCAAATGTGTGACTTTTGGTTTTATTTAAAAGCTCACAGCATTTAGTTCCACACATTGTATGTGTATCCTCACTGACACACCCTCTGCAGACAAGGGTGTCTGAATTGCTGTTGTGTTTTCCTTCACTTAAACTAATCATTCATAGTCGCAAGCCATTAGCACCTAGCAATGCTGTAGAGGCAATACCATGTTTACATCAGGTCTATATTATAACATTGAATTCTACAAAGATCGAATGTCATAGGGCTCATAGGTTCATAGGGCTCATAGGTTCATACTAAGCTAACTGCCCTTGCGAGCCATTTTAAGCTTAGCCATTTATCCCTTGTCAGACTCAAACCCTGCACCTTGCATTTGTAAGGCAAACACCTTAACCATTAGGCCACCCTCCCAAAAATATCAAACCTTAAACACTGAAATCTGAAAACATCGAACACCCCAGGGAAAAAATGTGCTATTCTGAGAAACATACACACAACACAAACACACACAAAAAACAGCAATCCACACACATACACTTAAAATCCTACACCTAAACCTAAACTAAACTTTACATACACTACTAGCTATCCACTTATCTTAACCCAACCCTAACCCTAAGGTCCGTCACTATCGCACACTCACCCGTGCCCTAACCCTAACTCACCTAACCCACCCCCTAACCCTAACCTACACACAACCGCACACTTACCTGACCCGTGCCCTAACCCTAACTCACCTAACCCGCCCCTAACACTAACCTACATACAATTGCACACTTACCTGACCCGCACCCTAACCCTAACGTCCACACAACCACACACTTACCTGACCTGTTCCCTAACTCTAACTCACCTAACCTGCCCCCTAACCTACACACAATCGCACACTTACCTGAACCCGACCCGTAAAGTTCCAACATATCGAATGCTGAAAACAGTGAAGCCACAGCAATGGCTCATCGAATTCTTTCCCTGGGAAAGTATTCAGTGTCCTGCACCTTCGCTGTTTTCAGCGTTCGACATTACAGGGTCGATATTATAACATTCGATCTTTGTAGAATTCGATGTTATAATATAGACCTGTTTACATCTGCTACATAAAGTCAAAAGTTTGGTATTCAGCAATTGTAATGCGTTTGCACCTCATTTGCATCTTTACAGTGCTCTGAGAGCTGAATCTACACTATAAAAAGGTAACTGTATAACTATGGAACTTAATGGTGAAGAGACACATTCAGACAAAATAGATTGGTATTATTTGCAGGAGGTTTCTCTGAAGAAAAGCATTTATTTTGCTAGGGTATCTTTCTATTATTCAAGGATATTTAGACTGTAACCTTTTAGAAATGTATTTATATAGCCAGTAGAAAAATGAATGTTTACTGTATCCATTTTTTATACTTCACTGTTGGCATAGGCAGTTTTTGCAGGGCTTTACATTTGTGAGATAGATAGGTTATGCTTATAATGCAAGTATGTTCTTACCATTTTTTGTTGCAATTTCACCTGGGATTGGAGAGAACTGTAATTATATTTTACATCCAATGTAAGGGGTTGTACATGTGGCTGACAGTGGTGTTAGGCTTCTCAGATGCCCCAGGGCAACCTCAACAGCAGTGGTGGGTATAGTAAAAATCGACTGGTATTTCTAATTCGGATTCTTGACTATTTAGCAAGGATAACTGTCAAACAGTAATCATTAACATAACTGCAGTCTTGAGTATAGAGTTGACAGATGTTTGTCCAGAGCTTTACATTTGAGTTGGAGGGTGGGGGGATGCAACCTACCATTCTGTTGTCTTAAATGAGAAGTGTGTTTCAATTGCTTTATGTTCACAATGGGTACACAGCCTGATTATTTTTTGAAAAAAACATACATTACTTATGTGCTATTAATGAGTTTTGTCCTTCTCTGTATTATGGCACATAGGATTATGTCACCAAAGCCAGCAAATTCACAAATCTCCCCTTTTAGTGAGACTGAGAATGAGGTCATCACCCAGAATCTGAGGCACCATGGAGTCTTCCTATTTGAGAGACATCTGATTATTTTTTTTTGGAAAACATTACTTATGTTCTATTCTTGGGTTTGTGTATAGCTTTTTTTTTCCATTGGGGGGGCACCTACCATTCTGTTGTCCTAAACGAGAAGTGTGTTTCAAGTGCTTTATGTTGACAATGGGTACACAGCCTGATTATTTTTTGAAAAAACATACATTACTTATGTGCTATTAATGGGTTTTGTCCTTCTTTGTTTTATGGTACATAGGATTATGGCACCAAAGCCAGCAAATCCACAAAACTTCCCTTTTAGTGAGGCTGAGAATAAGGTCATCACCCAGGGTATGAGACTTCATGGGGTCTTCCTACTTGAGAGAGGTCGGGGAGATATGACTGTCAGAAAGGACATTTGAAACCAGGTAGTCACTGATGTTAATGCAGTTTGTGATAGTGACTGCAATTATGATCAGGTGTAGCATCCAGCCACTTACATGATTTCACTGGCATAAAGGAGGGTGTCTGCAGTAATCTGAGAACAGCTGGCTACAGGGGTTGGCCCTGCTACTGAGATACCAGTGACACCAAATGAGGAGCTCCTGTCAGAGATCCCAGTGGCTAAGGGAAGCTATCAATCTCTGTGATTGGTATTGGTGCTGATGTGGCTGGGAAGTCAAGTGTGTCCAAGGGGCAGATTCCAGGTGGGCTTACATATAGCATATTACATATTGTCTTGTAGACTAAAATATAATTTGGCTGCAAATGCTTGTGATACATGTTTTATAGCTGAATCTATTGATAATTCATAGTTATACAAGAAAGTGGATCAATAGACATGGGGATGGGTGGATGTCTCAGAGAAGTTTCAGTTAGAGCTATTTCTTACAGGGCTTATAGCCGATTGTTTATTTACTCTTTCTGTGTTACTCCAATTGTGATGATTAATTGCCATCCTATCATTGCTTCATTTCTTCCAGGCCCATGCTTCCAGCAAAGTATCGAGACATCTGCACATGGTAAGCAAATGCTTCTTTTCTTATTACCAAGAATTATTTAGATATATTATCTGTATGTGTGAGGAGGGTGTGATGACTGTCTGTATTGCTGTATGATTTGCAATTATGTGACCAATGTTACTTTTTGTTCAGATATTTTGAGTAAATATTTAGGGGAGTAGTAATTTCATTTCTGTGTTTGTTGTTTATTATCACAGGTGATCCTGACAGTGGAAGTGTAGGACTCCTATGGCCTAATGCTGGAGTATCGGTAGGCTGTGATGATGATGGTGTCCAAACAATGGCACATTCAGGTGTGCAGAGGTTCAGTCTGACATTGAAGTTGTGATTCATCCATCCCCTGGATTTCCTTCAGACACATCTAGTATGTCTATGCATACCTATTCCACTGATCCCTCAGATAGTGGACAGGTAGAGGGTGAAATAGTTGATCAGGGTAGTGTGGTTACTGCAGTTTCAGTGCCAGACGACTCTGGCCATACTCAAAATACGGGGAAGGTACCATACAGGAGCATTGGTAGGGGTGCTTGGAGGAGGCCTGTTGTCTGCTTTCCACCTGATGCTCCTGTGTCATTACATGCCACTCAATGTATGTATAGAGTCATCATAGAGGCACAGACACATTCCAATAGGGCCTCCAAGGACATGGTTAGGGTTCTAGATGTGGCACAATCTGACATGCATGACTGCCCCCACCATGTGGCTGATTCAATGGATTGATTAAATGCCACACAATGGAATGTGCAGTGTTTGTGACTGAATACATCCTGGGAGCGGGACAGCATCCATGTGAATGTAGGGCTGAAACATCACCTGGTGTTAGCCAACATGGCCTTGCCCTCTCCCACTCCCATAGTGGCACTACTTCTACTGCTCTGTTAGTGTTTGAGGTGCTCACACCCACATGTGGTAGGCCACAGGGTCATGAACCTGGGCATAGTCATGAATAGAGCTTGTCCAGCAGACAGAATTCCTGTTCAGGTAACACCTCCGCATCTGCCATGGCTGTAGGCAGGCCACTGCAAGTCTTGGCAGAGCCAGTTCTTGTAGCAATAGGTGACAACACTGAACTGATGCCTCTACCATGCACTGCTCACAGCTGTCTGACATTCCAGGATGTAATGCTAGCATAGAGCTTGGCTGTGTTCATGCAGGCACTCACACACACATTTCACACAAAGTGTCCATACAGACACGTGCCACACACACATAATCCAGCTACATGAGGCATTAATGAGGGTTACAGGTCATCCTGTCTCAGTGCCCCTTTGATATTGTCTACATTCCTGCCTGCCTGTGTTTCTTGCTCACCCACACTTACCACTTTAGTGTCAACATGGCCTCCTGCCCCCCTACCCCTACCCTGTGCAAATGATAACTGTGCCATTACCTTGTTTCTATCTTTTGGCTTCAGGTTACATATGTATATGTCTGATGCATAGGGTGAATAGCTAACTGAGTGCTTAAGATATGCATTGATGATGTAATGTGGAGTTTTTTTCTGAATTATCACAGCATTTAATTGTTGGGATTCCTACCTTGAAATTGTTGATATGGCAGTCATGCTTATTGCTCCACTTGTGAGAATGTAGGGGTGAGTAGACTTTGGACTGTTTTTTCTATAGTGGGTTTTTTTAGATGCACAAAACATGTTAGTTGTTAAACTGTATAAATATATATTACAGAAGACAGCCATATCACATATTGAGTTAAATGCTGGATTACTGATGCATGTTCTACTTAGGTCCATTTACAAGTTACAGTATGCAGGTATCTGCCATTCATTCATGTTCTTACACATTTCTTTGTTCTATTACATGTTCAACATTTTCTTTGATAGTCCTGCAGTTGTAACTGTTGTTATTTGGGACTGACTGTGTCTGATGGTTACAGTACATAGCCATTACATGGGTAAGTAAAGGTTGTAAGCATTGCTTGTCATCAGTGTTACTGTATGTATGTGCATAGGATGAAAAGTGTACCCCTTAAGTGGTGAGCATGTGTGCTATCCATTGTCTCATGGGCAGGGTGAGGACATAGTGTGCACACCTACATCTACCTACACCCACAGTAGCTGTGGATTCCCTCCTGACTCCTCACCTGCATGTGTATGTGGGGAGCCTGCCAGTGGTTATGGAACATTTGCTGCTAGCCCTTGGTGTTCCTGCTGCAGCTATTTTCACAGGATGATGTTATGTAGGATAGTACAAACTGTGATAATTTAGGCACAAGTACTGCCATCATACTGCATACCCCCCAATGTATCTAGGCATCAAAGCAGTGTAGAACCCTTTTCAGTTGATGTAGACCCTTCCCTGTTCCCCAGGTGGTGCTTTGATCTCAACTTGCATGCAGTCTATGGCATCCAAGGCTTCAGGGAAGTGTGCTATGATGTAGAACTGCTGCATAGTACTAGTTCTGTCCTCAGGGGTGGAGGCAAACATATATAGTAACTGGCATGCTGTAGCATAGCATTCAGGAACTGGTGAAGGATCCTGGATGCTGATATATGTGACACCCACAGAATGTCCACTGTGGGTCACTGAATGGTTGCTGTAGCTAATATTCTAAGTGCTACTCACATACCTTGGTCACCACAGGTATTCATCCCCCTTGGTTTGTCCTTGTTCTCAGATGAGAATGACAGAGGTTGCAGAGTTCTTGGAGAGTGTGTCTTTATCCTCCTGGTAGTGCTCTACTATTTCCACCTCATGCAGACCATGAAAGTTAAATGGGGTAAAACTACCATTCTCCTCCTTGCCCTAGGTCTCTTAGCAGCAGCAGCAGCAGCAGCATAGACCTGAGCCTGTTGCACATACACATGAACCAAGAGCAGCAGAAGCCACTGACATTCTTTCTTTCCAGTGTAGTTTCTGTGGCTCTATTCTACTAGATTTTGGAGTACAAGGCAAAAGGCTACACTAAGTGTACATGATTGCTTTATAAGCTTGTTGAATAGCTCTGGCATCTTGGATTAGTTGATTAACGTACAAGTCACCTGCTTATGAAGTAATTAGTATGCACTGGACACTACACGAGCATTTAAGGAGTTTCTTAGTATGCCATGTTGTTTACCATGTTTGCATGGCTCAACACATCAGGCAGAGCCATTTACTGAATACAAATTGGAGCACAAGCTGTGTACAGTTTATTGAATTCTGCTCTGTATCTCTGGTTCCTAACTTAATTTGTTTTGTGAAATGAAGAAGATATTCTTATGAATGTTACTACCATATGCCCACAAGTATTTCCCTAGCATTAAATTACTTCTTCCCTCACAAAGGTCCTGGTATGGCTTTGTCACACAAACATGCTCACACACGCTAATATTGGAATTTATAATCAGATTGTATCAGCATTAAACTTATAACTGTGCAAAGCAAAGAATCAACAAACTACAATCAGCACAACTGGGTCAGCCTGCCTCTATTTTTGCAAACCTTCTAAGTAGTCTTCTGTTTGTGAATACTATTAGGTCTGTAACAAATACCTTGACAAATCTGAAAAAATTAACTTACAGAAAATAAGATGTTTTACAATGTTTAGATTTGTTTTTTCTGCCTTTGATAAATGATCTATACCATAAGTTCAAATATCCTCTGGAGCTACTGTGGGGATTTGGATTATATGCTCTTCTTCACTTAAACTAATGGGTTTCCTTAAATAAGGGGAAAAATTGGGTGGGGGGGTCAACCAAGGTATTGTACCAATGGAGTTGGTGCAGATTAATTATGTTAATTAAATATGTTGCACTTTTTGGGGGATAGCAAGTTAATGAAACCAGCTAGAAGATGAATGGAACGCATTTGATTGGGTCTATATTAGAAGCTCGAAGGTCCTGTTCAGCGAATATTAAAAGAGCAACACATATTGCACAAACCACAGAAACAGCAAATGTTCAAAACCAGGATATTCGAAATGTCGATTTGTCATAGTTGGCCTGTCTGCGGTATAGCTCCGTAAGGTAAGTGTGCGATAGTTACGGACCTTAGGGTTAGGGTGTGGGTTAAGGTAAGTGCATATATAGGTAATGTATGTAAAGTTTTGTGTAGGGTTGCAAGTAAGGTTTTGTTAAGTGTATGTGTGCAGATTATGTATTTTGTTTGCGTATATCTCTGTAGGGTAAGTGTGCGATAGTTACGGACCTTAGGGTTAGGGTGCGGGTTAAGGTAAGTGCATAGACAGTAATGTATGTAAGGTTTAGTGTAGGGTTAGAAGTAGAGTTTTGGTGCTTTACGTTAGGGTTAGAAGTAGGGTTTTGGTTAGTGTGAAGTAGGGTTTTGGTGCTTTACTTTAGGATTAGCAGTAGGGTTTTGGTTAGTGTATGTATGTGGTTTATTTATTTTGTTTGGGTAGGTAGCATGTTGTGGGCGGTGGGGTTGGCCGAGTATAACGATTCGTGATTTTAAATTTCGCGGTTTACGGCATTTGGTATATTCCCAGTTCGGTAAATATGTGTCACTGTTTATGTATTCGATTAAATGGTCTTTTGAGCTTATAATATAGACACCATTTGATTTGCTGAGTAGTTTCTAAACTTGCAGCCCTTTAGAAATTTGACCACCAAGGTTTCAAAGGCTTGTACCTTTAAGAGTTCTCACTTTCCAGATTAGATAACTGGTGAATGAATCATGCTTCCTTTAGTTGATGGGACATTTCTGAGACAATGGCCTATCCTTAACCTGGTGCATCCTCAATAAATTTAGTAAGGGGTCCAGGAATTTCACTCCCTACTTTTGTAATATAGGGCACTTATCTCATTTTACCATTTCAACCTTGCTGTTTTTTTTTTTTTCAGTTTGCATTTCAGGCTGGCTTTACCAACAGCAGTTACTACACGTACCTCCAATGTTCTCCCAACCCCTCACACAGCCTCTTGCCCAGCATACTGATTATTTTTGCACCCACTTACCTGCACTGTTGGTGCACATAATTCCTGCAACCACCTGCACTTATTTCTAACCTCCCCCTACCCATTGTGACCCACGTGAGGTTTCAAAAGCCCAGGTAAAAAGAGTGCCAGCACAGAAAAACTATCCTTCTCCTGCCGACCCACCCTGTGTGCAATCCTGCATGTAAGTGCATTACTTGAATTGTAATCTGCTAGTTATATGATTTACTAGTAGTTATGCATTTTAAACTGTGCTTTATAATTTAATAGTTGTCATGTATTGTAAACTGTGCTAGATTGCTCTATTACCGATGGTAGTCGGGCTGGTATAAAATGCTTGTTTGAATGCTGTTATGAGCCTTCAGTCACTGGACAATTGCCTAATGCAGTCGACTTTGTCTTACAGTACTGTACTTTCAGCTAGAAACCAACTTGCTGTATACATTATGTTTTATGGAAATTGTTGAACTTCTCTAAGATTTTACAAACTGCAATGAACCTTCAGTTGTTAGTTGGATGTTTAATGCAGTAGAATTGTGTTACAGTAATGTATTGGGAACTAAACTAAAGGCTTGCTTTTAAACTTTATTTATTGCTGTAGAGTGCAGGGCCTGTAATTAGCTAGCACTGTGTATTTTACCCTGCTGTAGTTCATAGTAGGTCAGGAGACTCCCGGGTCACACTGTGTGCTATTTATTTGCAGCCAGAACAGCTAATCTATCCGCCCCCATGAGTGTGCTTGCGAGTTCACTAACTACACCTACTGCCCCATTCACCAGAGTTTTGTCTATCCACAGCCAGATATAGCCCCTTAATAACATCTCCCTGCTCTCATTTACCAAGTGTAAGCGCTAACATCTAACTGTGGCTTATTGTTATTAATATGTGTAAAGTAGGCTCTTTCCTACCTCCATGCACAGACCCTAAGCATGCCTTCCTAAATAAATGCCTGCTGTACCTGTTTTCATACTGTAACATTGCCATCTATATGGCCAAACTGCAGTTTAAACTGTGATTGTAATCTTTCTCACCAGCAGAGTACTGAATCGTAAGTTTAAGGGAATTATACCATACAACTCTAATAAACGCAGCCAACAGCGTCATCTGGTGGCCAAACAAATATAGTTACTAAATTCATTGGTCTCCATAATAGTTTAAATGCTTATTATCCTAGCACGACCCTCAGGTCCGATAGGTTACCTCTGGCTGCAAATAACCCTTTGCTAGACCCTCACCTACTCAAAGAAGTACACAATTACTGTTTAGAGCCTTACACTTCCTATTATATCATACTTACTTCCTCCCTCTTTTTGTCTTATTTGTAACTATAGAGCAGATCCAACATCGGGTTAACTGCCCAGCGCCTTCCCACACAGTACAAACCAACAGGAACCACCTAGCAGAGACCAAAAGGGCCAGACAAATCAACCCAAGCTCCCAAACAAACAAGACTACCAAGGTTACTATCTTATTTTGTACCTGTAAGCAAACTAACTGGGTTGGCAATGGAAAGTGTTTAATACTTGTCCATAGTGCATTAGTTTCTTAATTCATTAGCCTAAAACTCCTATTCTTGTGAGCTCCAGCCACCGCCTTGCTAGGCATACTGCTGTAATCACTCAGGGACCCTTCACAGACCTTCCCTCCTCAATTCTCCTGCCCACCTCTATCTGACAATACCTAATAGAACTTCCACCCACTCAACCTTAATTTACAGGCAGGCTTTACCAACAGCAGTTAGTACATGTACCTCCAGTGCTCTCCTAACCCTTCAAACAGCCACTTGCCCAACACATTGATTTTTGTGCCCACTTACCTGCACTGTTGGTGCATCCCACTCCGTTCACCCTCGCTACTGCTCAGACTCACTTTGCTCCCCTGGGTCTATATCATACACATGAAAGATCAGATGTGCAACAACATATATGTCGACACATAAAACGCAAATGCTGTAAACAGCAAATGGCCACATCCTCAAATTTTTTCCTAGCAAAAAAAATTCATACGGCAGTTTGCAAAAAAAAAAAAGTTAGAAGCCCAAATCAGGTGGGGAGCTTCATTCCCCACACACCCCCCCTAACTAAATATACCAACTTCGAGATCGCACTACAGTGAAGGAAAGGGCAACACTGTGTAGTTGGCCAACCACCTCTTTGCCCTATGACATATTCATCGAATCGCTTAAATGCATTTCGATGAATATATGTCACTCATTATGTGTTCGCTTTTCAGATGTTTTGTGCTTATGATATAGACCCCGGTCCCTTACCCTACCTCAGTTCATACCTACCCCTACTGCCCACAAATTTATCTCAACTCTACATCATCTGAACTCTCAACCACACCCACAAACCATTCCCTTTCACACACACACTTAACCCACACTCAAGGATAAACTCCATCCCACAACCAAGGATTGACTCCATCCCGCAACCACATACTCCAGCCAATTTCACTCCCTTTCCCCCTATCCACTCACATTGTCAACACATACACTTATTCCTATATAATTTGATCCTATTCACACTCCTAATCCACCCACTCCCTCCTCCAAGGCACACAACACAAATTTTAAACCTACACCCTCGCTACTTTTGTCTTCTACATCCCTCTCCCACATCTACTGTACTCTCCTACTGCTACTTTCCTAATCATATTCCTCTCCACAGCCTTCATTACCACCTCATACCACCACTCACCCATCAAACATAATCACCATCCCCACCCTACTCCTTATCACTTCTAACCCCTACATACCTACAGTCTCATCCCCATCCAATTATAGCCAAATCATCTTTCAAATCACCTCCTTAATCCATTATGTCCCACAATCCAAAAACAACCATGGCTCAGATTCCACTGCCTAATGACTTTATACCTTAAAACAATTACCAACATTGCAGCCCAGCTACTACTAGAAGGAGATATTCACCCCATCCCTGGCCTAACAAAAATCTCTAAAACACACTTAACTTCAACCCACCACTTAAGCATAAACCCACCAACCTACTAATACTCAACTTAAACATTCACAGTATTATGAACAAAATAGAAGAGCTGCACTCAGCTATCACCCTGTACAACCCTGACATAATACTCATTACTGAGATATGGCTCAAGCCCTATATCAAGGATAACTCCATAACCCCTCCTGGAAATAACATTCACAGAGCAGACAGACTTCACAAAAAAGGTGGAGGTATTGCCCTACTCTACAAAACTGCAGTTACTACAAAAAGAACTCACTAACTCCAAAAACACTGAATCATATGTGCCAAACTCCTCCTAAACCAGCACAAGTACCTAAACCTACTCAGGATCTATATACCCCCAGGGCACAACCTAATCACACTCCAGTCAATACTTCATTGGGCTTCCCACTCCCTCCCAAGAAACCATAGTCCTAGGCAATGTTAATATCGACTGAAACTCCATCCAATCACCAACACCCAACAATCACATAAACTTATATAACCCATATAAACACTGGTGCATCTTATCGCAGCCACCACTGCATCTCACTTAGAGAACTTGACTGGCTTTAACTCCCTCAACTTCTTAACCTGAATCAACTCTCCCTTGCCCACAAGTTAGTAAACCATCCTCTTAAAGTCCCATCCCTTCAAAACTTTCTCCAGACCTACTGCTCCACTAGACCTCTATGCTCCAGCAGGAAAAATCCACTTCTAGTGACCAAACTAAAGAACTCAGATGGGAGAAGCACTATTTTCCTGTGTCATATCCAGATTATGGAACGATCCCCCCCCCATCTGTAACCACATTACTCTCTTGCAAAAACTTCAAGACTGCACTAAAAACACATTTAAAAAGTGTCTGGTTATGTCCATGCACCAATCCTGACTAGTAACCCTCCTTTTACCTCCCCTTCCTCTCTCCTCCCCTAGACACCATGCCTTACACTGTCTGATCATTGCATTCCTTCCTCTGCAGGCTCTGGCGCACCCTTTACCCTCCCCTTCCTTCTTCACTCAATCTGTCAGACTTGTTATAACATGCTTAACTACCTCACTTCATCTCAACTCCATATACATATCCAACTGACTTACACCTAGCTTCCTCTCACTACCACGTATGCTACTCACTCAGTCTCCTCTCTTACTCCTCTATCTTTCCCTTCCATTCCATTACCCCTTCTAGCTTGTTCCATGTTCATGTGGAGCTTCTGCTTTATATCTGCTTGAGTTTAGTGCAATATTTGTATATAAGATTTAGGTATATGAGTTTAGAACAGTATCTGTTTGAGCTTAGTACTATCTGTATATACATCCTACCTTTATTTCTAGCCTTTCGCTAGATATTGGTATATCTGTTCATTACTATGTTACATATTGTATGTATAGCCAATGTTTGCTGCAGTTTGTATTATTTGCTATTGTATGTATATTCAATTGTTCTTCATGTACTCTGCTGCTCATGTATTGTTCTGTGGAGATTTTCTCCCCAGGCCTCCACTGAAAAAAGACCTGTGTCCAGTTGGAATTTCCCAGTAAACAAATGTAAATAAACAAAATAAATTAATAAATTTCACCCAACTCATTCAAATACCCACACACATTGATAAGCCCACAAAAAGAGAATCCATACTAGACTGGATCCTCACAAACCAGCCCAACACTGCCCATCAATGTGGAATACTCCCTAACTCTCTTAGTGATCAATCCCACTTTCATCCTTAGACATAAACTTAAATCAGTAAACACCCCCTCCCTACTACAAATCCGTTCCCACAAAAACATCCCCACAGACCACTTTTTAGAAGCCTTAGAATCTTGCAACTGGTCTCCCATCAAAACCCTCCCACTAGACGGGTCTTTATTACAAAATCAAAAACCCATTTCAGTGAATACCACAACACCGACACACACATAGCCCAAACCGCAAATACACCGAACCCCCTAAACCGCGAAATTTTAAATTTTGAATCGTCATAGTCAGCCAACACCACCGCGTGCTGCATACTACATACCCAAACATAATAAATAAAACACATACATACATACACTAACCAAACCCTACTTTTAACCCTACACTAAACTTTACATACATTACTGTCTATGTATTTACCTTAACCCGCACCCTAACCCTAACGTCTGCAACTATTGCACACTTACCCTACAAACATATACCCAAACAAAACAAATAATCCACACACATACACTTAACAAAACCCTACTTCTAACCCTACACTAAACCTTACGTACATTACCTATCTATGCACTTACCTTAACCCGCACCCTAACCCTAAGGTACATGACTATCGCACACTTACCTTACGGAGGTATACTGCAGATGGGCCAACCATGACAGTTTGACATTTTGTGTTTCGTGGTTTTGGATGTTTGCCATTACTGTAGTTCGCACTATAGGTGTCCGATTCAGTCAAACGTGTCTTCGGTCTTTTAATATAGACTCCACTAGACAATGCAGTAGAATATTTCAACTCTACATTTCTAGACATCCTCGACCATCTAGCCCAATAAAAACAATTAGAATATGTAACAACCCTGCCCCCTGGCTACAAAATACCACAAGGGCATTACTAAAAGACAGGGCTAAAGCTTGGAGAATCTGGAATCAACATAAAACACCCACAACTAGGCAAGCCTTCCTTGAAAATAGAAAAAAAGCAAAAAAAACAAGTTAAGACTGACAAGCTAAAACACTACACTTCTCTACAAAGAAAACACAGTAATAACCCTCAAAAATTCTGGGCCGCAATATACAATATCCTCCAGCCCGGTAAAGGCACTACACCCCCACCTAATATAGAAGGCTCAAACAACTTAGACATAGCCTCCAGTTTCAATGACTATTTTACCTCCTGTATACTTAAACCCATAAACAATACAAACCCCACCAATCTCCCCCAATCCCCTAAAACCCAGACAAACACTACCTCCTTCTCACTGAAGCCAGTACCAGTATCAGCCATCCAAAAACTCTTAGCAAAACTTAAACCAACCACCCTCACTGCCGACAATCTTCCTGCCAAATACCTCCAACTCGCATCCAGGGCCATAGCCTACCCCATCACACTACTAATAAACAGATCTATTACCGAACACTGTCTTCCATCCTTGTGGAAAACCTCTTTCATCATCCCCCTTCACAATGGCTGTCCCTCTACTGATCTTTCCAATTACCGACCCATCACAATCGTCTAACCCCTATCCAAAATTCTAGAAATATGCATCCACCATTGACTCCTCACCCACCTTCTCTCAAACAACTTTCTATCCAATTCACAGCACATCTTCCGCCAATCCCACAGCACCACCACAGCCCTAATTAACTTCACCAACACCATAAACACACACAGGAACCAAGGTAAACTTGTCTCTGCCACCTTTCTAGACTTATCCAAAGCATTTGATACAGTTTCCCACAATAAACTCCAGCTCTATTCAGTATCATACCGCCTGCTCAGAGGTGATCTCTGCCTGACGAACAATACCATGCCTGCCTCTCAGATCTCAGCCACACCCTGCTCTGGTTTAATAGCTATCTTAACAACCACCATCAATCTGTCAAATGGCTTAACTCTCTTTCCCCCTCACTCCCAGTCACAGTGGCGTACCCCAAGGTTCCATCCTCGATCCACTCCTGTTCAACATCGTTACAAACCAACTCCACTCAGCAACTACAAAAGCCAATATAGTCCAATACGCTGATGATACAACCCTGATCTGCTCCACAACAAGCATACAACATCTCCAACATAAAACACAACAATCATTCACTGAAATAGAAAACTGGCTAAACAAATCCCAATTAATATTAAACCCAAAAAAACACAACTTATGCTGTTCACACAACAAAGACCTGCGATACTACCTTCTCCATATCCTCAGCTAACAGACCCCCATCACCCCAATCCCAGAAGCAAAAGTATTAGGATTTACAATAGACCAACAACTAAAATACAGCAAACATATATCCCTCACTGTCTCCAAAGTCCACAAGAAGCCAGGGACTCTCTATTGCTGTAAAAATTACCTAACCTCCAAAGCTAGAATTGCCATCGCCAGAACCCATCTGCTAACACTACTGTATGCTTGCCGAGTGTTAACAAACCTAAATAAAACTGACCTTAATAAACTCTCCACATGCTATAACAAAATCGCCAGGTTTGCTACCAATGCCAGATCATGCTCCAACCACTGTCAATTCCTATATATACACTACACTGGTTAGAATTCCCAAATTTACTACAATACCACCAACTCAACCTAGCACACCAGATCTTGTATTATCCTGAAAAAAACCCTGCTTTGACCAACCTCCTAAACTTCTACAATTCAAACAGACAGTTATGCTCAAGTAACAAAGCTTTGATAAAAAATATCCAGTGTAAAAAACAGCTCTGGGGTATCTCTCTTCCCTCACAAAGTTGCTAAAACATGGAATACCCAGCCTCCTGACCTCAGACAGAAATGTACACCCACCTTCAAAAACCTTCTAAAATCTTATCTATACACCAACCATTTATGTAACTGCAATGGACTCCCCTGAAGTCGCAGCATGCTGAAGGAAGTTTGCTATTGATGCTTTAGTCAAAAATAATACTGTGTTTCATTCATTCTCACTGTACATATCGGAAATACTGTCTAGAAGCCTATACTATACTAATGCTCTATAATGTAACAACACTGTGCCTACACTTGACTATAAAGTGTATAATCATATATTTGTACTTCATCTCTGAATTAATTACCCTGTTAAACTTTCTACATGTGTTTCCTAAACTTTGTCACCTTGTTAATTGTTCATTACTCTGTAACTGTTTCAAGCTTTTCTCCCCAGGACTCCGCTGAAAATGGACACCAGCTGTCCAGCCAGACTATCTTGGCAAACAAATGTTAAATAAAATAAATAAAAATAAAATTTCAGTTTTACAGAACTGAATTGTTGACAAAACAGGACTTAAGGAAATCACCTACTTTCATTTATTTATTCTATTTTTTTACTGTATAATCATTCTTATCTAAGGATCTTTTTGCAGGGAAGACCTTTGATGAATTATACTGGGGAAGTAATAAGACAATAGGATACACAATAGCTAGCCAAAATGCCAATATTCTCTGTAGTCAGTGCAGATACTGTCACAAGGGGTCCCGTTCAGATGACCGAACTTTTAAAAGTTTGAATGTCATATGGCCGAGACCATATGATCGAACTTTGAAAAGTTTGAATGGTCTGAATGAAGATCTCTGTATAACACTGAACAGGAAGATTTCCCTTTTTTGCAATGTAGTGCAATCTCAGAGTTGGTATATTTAAGTAGCAGGGGGTGTCGGGGTGCATGGGGGCTTGCCCTCCTACTAAAAACGTTTAGTTTTTTTTTTTACTATGTTTGAACTTTTGAATGTTCAATGTTATGGTCTCAGCCATATGCAATTCAGACATTTAAAAGTTCGATCATGTGAAGTAGATCCATCACAAGATGTAGAGCAGCTCCACATAAAAATGCTGGTTCCAGCACATAGTAGATGAAACACTTTAAGGACAGAAAGAAGGATTACAGCACATAGCAACAGCACTGAAAATGTACAGCACAATATATGGCATACAGTAGCAGTATAAATATAATAACACAGTAGACCTACTAACAATAATAGAGAAAGGGCTCTGTAATCAACTTTGTTAGCAAGTTCTAATACGTCAGAGATCAATCCATAAATTATGGGAGTATCCATTTCCTGTTCTAAAACAATGCAGAAAAAAAAAGCAAGAACACACTTGGTGGAGACAGGCTATATAAGGAAAAGTGTACTAGGTATAACATTCTCAGCAGATTCTAAGCAGAAGAGATGGATTAGTAGTTCATAAACTTACCCTGGTATCCTTATATGGCCACAAGGGCAACAGAGAATAGTACACTAGATTAGCTTGTCTGAGTACTGCAAGAGTCACTGAATAGTGGATAGATATGTGATCACTAAAAAATATCATTATAGACTGCATGGTAACTCAAAGTTTATCCCAATACTGTCTGTGGATTAAGTTATTTTAAATTACTGCAACAAGTGCTAGTAAGCAGATGACTGCTGTGTGAAATTCCAAAGATAATACTTTTCTAATAGATTATGATGTTAAAACACTGACTTCATCAACACAGGTACCAAGCAATCATTACTACTTCCATATTAGTCCAAATGTAGGGATGTTTAAAGCCACATACAGTGCAATGTGAGCCATGCACTGTATTTACATTTTTGCAAAAAACAAAAGCCATATCTAGACACGTTAATGAATACATAATTAACTGATAATCTCATCATTTTGTTTACCAGAGTAAAGCAGGCCAAATAAATTAGTCATAAATGTCACCCTAAAGCAGTATTGATGGGAACTCTTCCAGGAACTGTGGCAGCATGTTGCCATGGTGTTGTCCTTAGTAGACAAAATAATGCCCAACAAAGGATTCAGGCTGTAACTTTGGCACTGGTCAACAGCCTTAGAGTCTGAGTGAATGTCCATATCAGTCTGTAAGGGACCAACAGCTCTGCAAGTTACAAGAAACCAGAAAATCATGAAAGGCAAGCAAAACAAGCACAGATAACTTTGAGTCTGTACAGAAGCTTATAAAAAACTATTCTGATCTCTATAAAATTTGTGTGATAATTCTATTGGAGAGTCTTGTATGGAGTGTTGCATACAGTTCTGTCCCAATGAAGCCTGTTTAGCATGGTGCTAGTAATCATAAGATTTTGAGAGTTACAGTAATCATGCCAAAAGGTTACTATGGTAAACCAACACAGCAAGATTCTTTGAAGCAATAGCATGCTTAATCTGGGTGACATTCTTCAAAGAAAGCAAGATTATTTTATATGAACAAATGTGGATTGAAAATATCAGACTAGCAACAAAGACCATTCAAAAATTATGTACTTTAACCACTTTACTTGCAACTGTTACCCCTGTAAATTATAGAAGGGTCAAGAACTAGAGCTGTTATCTGTACATATTGCCAAAACTTTTTAGATGAATATATTTTAACAACTAATTAATGCAGTCCAGATTACAAACATGGGCATTAACCACAAATGCCCTATCTTATGGGAAGAAAATATTCAAATAAGTATCAGCCACATAACAATAATAGGGCAGACTTTTGGTGCTGTAGATATTTCCCAGAAGAATCATATGCATATTGAGCAGTATAGATTCAAAGATGAATCTGTACCATTCTGTGGCTTACAGACTAAAAGAAAGCTGTATTATTATTTTGCATAACCCGTTGGAATCATTTGGGCAGGCATGAGAAAATAACTCGGATACAACAGCAGGAATGCCTTAGTATTATCATTAACAGTCAAAAAGGATATCATATTCCACTATAGAAAATGAACAGAAGAAGTCAAAAGGAACCACAACTCAACATTAATATTGATTTCCCATCACTACGAACTAATTTTCACTCTAATTAATGCAGTATTTGTAATGGGACATACAAAAATAGACTGAAATGGATGTAAAATAATGTGTTCCCTAATGTGCATCTAGCTCTATATAAATAAACTTTTTTTATAACTGAAGCTAAGAATGGAAGACAAATGATGGGGAATACATTTTCAAGAAAGTTGGGAATTAAAGATGTTTCTTAAAGAACAGAATAAGCACCATCATCATCATCATCATCATTTGTCTTCAAAGGAACCTTAAATGTCTGTTAAATAATTAGTCTGGGAGCTTTGACAGAACTGTCTTTGAAATACTAATAGCTCATCAGGTAGCATGTAGCAAACTTTTCATTGGTGTGAAAAGGTCAAATGATTGTGGGTTCTCTTCTTACAAAATGTGCTTGGATTAATTTTTCAATACTGATTTTACAGTATAGCATAAGGTGTGGTACCTAAGTGTACCTTCCTTTAAAAGAAATATTAAATTGAGGCCCAATGTGTGTGAGATGCTAATAGCTCAGATGGATATAAAAGATCCCATGACACTTATTAAAAAGAATAGCAATTTTGTAAATGTTATTTCTGAATTCAAACATTATTACATTTTGAATAATACAGAACAAAATTCATATAAAAAAGAAAAAAAGGAAAAGTTTGAGCTGCATTTGTCAGCCAGAGAATTTACTATATCTCTCTGTGAAAGTACGTTCATTTACCAACACTTCTACACACTGTTGTTTGCTGCCTTTAAGATGTTGGACAGAGCTAAAGAAGGCCTTATAGTTTGTCCTTGGCCTGGAGCACTAACTTTACCTCAAAATGTACATTGTTGGCCTTAATTAATTTTCTTAATTATCTATTCAGTTTGATGAGATAGCTTTTATCGTGCTTAAATGTTTTATTTGATTTTACATATTCTAACAATAATTCAAAAGTTTGAAAAAAATATATATATATATATATATATATATATATATATATATGCAAAAGTCCATAACAAGAATTATATACACAAAACTATTAATACTTTTCTAATAGATTATTACATTTCTGCCAGGCTATGTATTGATGAATTACATTTCTAGTTCTCATTTTTATGGTCAATAATTCATTTTTACAAACAGATTTAGCTAGACAGTTAAATTCACTAGTAAAAGAGAGAGCAGTTCTGCATTTCCAGTTTTTTAGTTATATCTTTCCAAGCAATAGCTAGAATAGACCAAAGAAAAGGTATTTGTCATACTGGAATAACATCTGGGATTCGGGCATTGAGCAAAATCAAGGAATCTGTAATAGTACAATTATTTGACCACAATGCTTGGCAAAAGCTTCAAAAATCAGTCCAAAAAGATAACACTATGCTGCATTCTTTGATCATATGAACCCAGTCTACATCCAGGGCTACATTACAGTGCCAGCATTTTATTTTTTCTGATTTATATATAATATCAATTCTGTGGGGTGTTATAAAAACCCTGTGTAAAAAATGTCATGTATAAATCTTCTTGGATAGCGAGAACATTGATTTTTCTTCAGATTTTAATGATTGTTTCTTACTTTTCTCAGAAAATTCTTCTTTATTTATTTTTGTTGAGTAATTCCAGTATGTGAATCAAGGGAGAATGAATTCAGTTCTAATAATATTATATCTGATTGACAAGTATGACTTACCTTTAGATGGATTATTACTTATATTAGAAAAGAAGTCTAGGATTTTTGGAATAGTTTTAGTTTCCATGTCTAATACAATTTTAATTTTGTCTTGAATATAATGCTTACATGTTTCTATATCTAACCAACTACAATTTTCTAGACAGTATCTAGGAATCAGATTATCAGCTGAGTGTATTTTATTCCCATTCACAAATTGATGCCAATAAATAAATTAATGATAAATTACTATTCTTTAAGTCAGACATTTTCCTTGCATTAAAAGATATTAAGCATCCAATTATGAAAGCTGTAGGAATTAAAATTATTAGTAGAGCTTTGATTAGATAATTTGAATTCATAAATCTCTTAAATATTAATAGAACTTGATTTATGAAAGGGTCAAGAGTAATGTTGAGAGTTATGTTTTTCATTTATCTTTTAAAACCCCCAAAATGGTATTGCTGTCCAAATTTATATAAGATTCTAGTATAGATTTGTTATTATCTATTAGTATATTTTCATGTATTGATTTCCAACAGGAAGCTTAAGAGGAGTCAAGCCACTGGAGTTTTACTTTAATAATTACATATTTAGGATATAAGTCAATATTAGGGAAACCAATGCCTCCCTCCTCCCAACATTTGATTTGTCAGTCTAAGGAGAGTCTTGCTTTTTTGAGATGCCATAAGATCTTTAGTAAAATAGAGCTTTTTTTTTTACTTTTTTAGAAAGGGAAGAATTAATGACTCACTAAAGAATACAATTTTGGTAAGATTATAATTTTGATCAACGTAAGTCTATTCTCAAATGTGAAAAATAATTTATTCTAATTGTCTGTTAATTTGGATATTGTATCAATTAGGCTTTGGTAGTTAACTAAAATTGATTTTTTATTATCAGTCTCAATAATAATTTCTAAGTATTTTAAAGGTAAATTGTCCCAGCCAAATGTTTGTAAGAGATTAACTTAGTGGTTATCCCTTTGTTTATAAGCAAGGTTTTTGTTTTATTGTGAGTACATTTCAGACCCAAAATATTTTCAAAATAGTCCATAGAGCTAACTATATGATCCAATGAGAGTCCAGTATTACCACTAGTAAGCAGTACGTCATCAGCAAAAAGTTGAATTTTTTAGAAGAAATGTTTTTATTTATTTTAAAACCTTTAATGTTTATGTTACATTTTATATAGTTAGCAATGACTCTATAATAAGTGCAAATAGCAAAGGGGATAAAGGGTATCCCTGTTTGGTACCTTTTAACATTAAAGTGGCTAGATATAAAGGAGCCTATTTTGACAAAAGATATTGAGTTATCAAAAAGCTTTTTAATTAACTTAATGAAATCAGTGAAAAGGTTATTATTCATTTAGTACTCTAAACAAGTTTGACCAATATGGATAACTCTTTTTTTTTATTTTTGTTTGCCATATTAATCAAAGAAAAGAGTATTATTGTATTATTGTGAACCTTCCTATTAACTAGAAACCCAGTCTGATCTTCATTTACTAAACAAATGAACATTTGATTTAATATTTTTGCTAATATAGACATGAAAATATTGTAGTCTATATTTAAAAGTGATATAGGTCGATAAGAAGAACATAAAGCAGGGCCCTTTTCTGATTTTAAAATGGGTAAAATAAGAGAATATCTGCATGATGATGGAATATTTGATGTACTCTTAACTTCTTCAAAAGCATTTAATAAAATTTTTAAAATATTATCAGGTAAAAGTTTATATAGCTCAGGAATTATCCCATCCATACCTGGTGCTTTATTAATTTTAAGATTTTTAATTTGGTATTTTAATTCCTTTTAGGAAAAAGAGTATCACTCATGTGTTTCTGCTCTTTTGATAATTATGTATATTTTATATTAAAAAAAACTATCCAGTAAGTTGCTGTTACTCAGGTTTGACTTTTCTTTACTAATTTCTTTATAATATTTGCTGAAACATTTTAATATATCTTTCAGAACCACCGTTTTAATAGTCTTATCCCCTTGTTTATAAACAATCTCCTTGATATAGTTTTTTTTTTTATTCATGCTTTTCCATCTAATAGTTATTCTGTGAAGGCTATTGAGGTTTACTGAATATGACTGCAATTTAATTTTTTTTCTAGTTTAATAGAAATCTACAATGGCACTGCATTATGTAACTGGTTGACCATTTGCCAATGTGGTTATTGTCGTCTTTCTCTCTGTGTGAATGAAACTGTTTAATTTCTTTTGTTACTAAGTCAAGATTTGATTTTGTATCTACTTTATTACCTATAGCTCTGTTATTAGTATTTTGTACTTGTATAAGTTTTACATATTGTATATGTTTGGAGCTTTTCTCCTCGGGTCTCTCCTGAAAAAGGTCTTTCTTGCCCAGTCAGACTAACCCAGTTAACAAATGTCAAATAAATAACTAAATAACTAAATAAATAAATAAATCATATGATGTAAGATTTTTATGTATTTCTGATTTAGATTTTTCAACTGTGTGCTTCCAACTTTATCATTGGGTTTAAGGTTTAATTTTAATGTGTCAATTTCTGCTTCAAGAGCATTTGTCTCTTTATCCCATCCTTTTCTTTTACAAATATACCATTTCTTTACTTTACCATATAAGTAAGCTGTTAACATGTCCCGTCAGACATCAGTGACCTCACAATTATTGTTAAATTCTATAAATTGAATTATCTCTTTTAAGAACCATTCATTAAAGAATTTTATTTAAGTTATATATGCTGGGAGTCTTTGGCAAGAAATTAAATTGTTTGAACTAAAAGTTAATTTAAATGTAATAGCATTGTGGTGAGATAACATGAAACATGTAGTACCTTCTCTATTTTGGAGTATAATGAATTGCATACCAATACTTTATCAATACTGGTTTGAATGCCAAATCTAAAAGAATAGTGAGTATATTTAAAGAACCACCTAGTTTTAAATCTGATATATATCTTATATACATTGCATTAATATAATGATTTAAATGTTTTGCTACTGCACATAGCCGGATTTAGTTAACATTTGTAGTGTCTTTGTCTGATAGGATGCAGTTAAAATCACCAGCTATCAACATTTCTCCTTTGGAGTATAGTGTTATAATATCTAAGTATTGCTTAACTGTCTTAGAACCAATCCTAGGGATCCAATAGGTATTTATAAGGGTATAGTATTTTTTATCAATTTCTATTACCACCAATCCCGGCATACCGCTCTTGTCACAATAGGAATCTACTATTTTGGGTAGACCTGACATTTTTTTTTCCAGAGAATAAGAACACATCTTCTTTTTGAACCAAACTGAGAGCCAATTAAAACTGAATAATCTTTTAACAACAATCTATTTAAATCTTTAGTCAATAAAGGAGATTCCTGTAAAAAATGTCTGCTTTATGTAGAGTTAATACTTATTTAAACTACTCCTGTTTAAAGGACTATTTAACCCATTTATGTTTAATGAAAGACATTTATATGCTGGCATCTATTGGAACAATAAGTATAGATTCTACTATGAAATGATACATTAAGCATTATGCTAAAAAAGAACAAGTTGTCATGGACAGACACAATAAGGATGATGTAAAAAATTCAGACTTAAAACATTTTTAACTTCCAACATGGAATAAAGTATTCCAGACTTGATGAAAAGTTCATGCAAGCCACTTACTAACAACATCATAACATAACCAATCACATTGTTGCTACTACTTCAATGTATATAAACTAAAATTTTCTAAATAAATATTTCATACTTTTTAAGATGTTAAACTGCTAGAAAACAAACCTAACAAAAGTACATAACTAGGTTAATATATAATAAGACCTATCAAATAGAAGAACTTTAAATAACTATGTGTGTATAATAATTAGCATTAATTATACATAACATTTATTTATATATTAAGAATCATATTGAAGATATTCTCAGACCATTCTTAATACATGAAATATTTGTATGAATTAAGAAACTCTATGTTATGAGTAAATAGTCTCCAGGATTCAAGAAGCCATATTTTCTGTGCAGGAACAGTGTAGGAGCTCCTGCATGGAAAATGGCCGCCGAGCAATTCAGTATAGTTCTGTTTTCACGAGCATGAGTGGTCCTACACTGTTCTAGCACAGAAAACTGGCAAATATGAAAATCATCTCATTTGCTAGTGAAAACCATGCAAATGAGCAGTGTCGGTGCAGAAATGTATTCAGAAAATAACTGAGTTCATTTCTGCAAATGACAAAATGGAGGCATGACAGCTCATGAAAAAGCATGTATTATGTACAGTAGACATGCCAATGGCCAAATATAAGGCCATTGGCTGTAAAAAAGTGATTAATATTTATGAAAATTAAACTTTTTTTTTTGGCTGATGTCAGCCATTTAAGCATAGGGCAGTGGCGTGCAAATGGGATTGTGCCGAAAATAAGAAAAAAAACGAGAAAAGTCAATTTTAAGTTAATTCTGAATTTTGCCATTATAGTCAATGGCATGCAGAATGTAAACAATACCAGGGTGCACTGGTTGTCAAGGGGAAAGGGTCTGTATTAGTGCAGTAACTAACGATCTACACAATGGGGTATGCAAATGAGGAGAGTTATACTGAATCACAGATTTCTTCAAAGTGTCAGCTTGTACCTAACCGTGTAGGTGCAGCAATACAACAGTGCAAGTGTAAGAGCTTAATGACTTCATAAGGTGTAAGTCATGCTTCCTGTAAGCTCATTGGAGCTCTGTTGCCCGTGTTTGCCCTTAGCTAAACACAGCTAATGAAGAGGGTGTGTCAGATGTGCCTGAGCAGTGTGTGCATAGCCTAAATGGGTGTGTGGGCCGCCCACCGGGTTTTAAACAAAAAAAAAAAAAAAAAAAGAGAAAATGGCAGCGCTGTTTACATTTCAGCACTGAGTATGTGAGGCATGATTCAGGGGTAAAATAGGGGGGAACTGGGAAGGGGAAACAGCAGTAGGAAGGCAGTTAAGGAAGACTAGCATAGCTGGCAGGTGAAATGTATCAGAATCAACCAATTAGACATGCGGCAGCCCAGCACACTACTATAAACTATGCAAACATCCTGCAGACTGTTTTTTCCCACAAACTCTACACCACTGGTGTACACAGATGGGGGATTTTTAACTGGCAAAACTAACTAAAAATGTTAGACGCTGCAGCTGCTTTACTCCATCAATACATGCTAGAGACTGAGGGTGGTGAGGAGGAGAATACTGACAACTGACCCACAGTGAGGAGGAGGAGAAGAGTGTACAGACTTTAGGTAACCTACCAGGGCCTACATGAGCTGGAGATCGTGGAGCACTATAGGGTGGACAGGGACATTCTACAGCAAATCATTGAGATGTGCCGGCCATGCCTCACACACAGAACTAATAGAGGGGAACCCATCCCAGTGGATACCAAGGTATGTGTAGGCTTAAGAATACTAGCCACAGGTACCCTCCAAAGAGCAACTGGGGATATCATGGGGGTATCAAAAGCATCAGCATCCAGGGTACTCCACCAGATCCTTGATGCCATGACACCACATGCCAATGAGCACATATATTTCCCCACCACCCATTAGGCATTGACCAAAAGTATGCGTCTCTTCCACTGTAAAGCAGAATACCCTGAGGTAGTTGGTGCTAAAGACTGCACGCACATCCAAATCAATGCACCACCTGGTGAGCGGGGTAGGGTCTACATAAACTGCAAGGACTTCACCTCTATCAACTGCCAGGTCATGTGCGATGCCCAGGGCATTATCACGAATGTGTGTGCCAGCAGCCCTGGAAGATATCACAACTACCACATCTGGCATTGCTCACAGCTGTATCAGGCATTTGCCAGGGGGGCATCCCATATGGCCATCTAGTCGGTGATGCTGGCTATGCACTGGAGCCATGGCTGATGACGCCCAACAGAAATGCACACACGCTAGAACAAGAACACCATAATAAGGCAAACACACAAACCAGGATCAAAGTAGAGCATGTGTTTGGGATGCTCAAGTCACAGTTCCACTGCCTTGACATATCCGGTGGAGCCTTGCAGTACTCTCCAGCTACATATACACAAATGTTCATAGTATGTGCCATGCTACACAATATGATCCTGCAGAAACAGCTGCAGCAGGAAGAGCACGGGGCAGGGCCACACAGCCCCCCACCATTGCAAAGGCCAGCACAGGCACAGAGGGACTTGGAGGAGGAACATTCTGAGCCTGCCCCTGTAGGCAGAAGGAGGTGTGCCCAGTATGCCCATGCCTTGGCAAAGAGGCAACACATAGCACACACACTGACACTGTAGGGACCCAGGGACTGATACCTCTCTCCAACTCACACATACAGTAAAAGGGATGCCAAACATGACACTACCTGTGCTTTACCATGTATAGGGAGTGTACTACATGCATCCGACATAGTCAGCCCTCCAGCACCATCCTCAATACTGGCCCAGCAACAAGGTAAGTCACCCTTCCTATCAATTACTGAATGGAGTAGTATGTTCTCATACTTGTATGTATGATATGGATTCAAGCATGCAAGGGATTTGGGCGGCTGAATGGGACAGCAGCAGACAGCTATATGGGACAGCAGGTAATTCATAACAAATACTGGTGTCAACATACTAGGCAGCACTACAAAAGGTGACAACTCCCACCGCAGTATATTTTATGGCCCAAATAACTATGGGTGTCAATAGGTCACACACATGAATGTCAATGAGGGTCGCATACCCACCACCAGCCTCACTCAGCAGGACAGGTGTAGATGACCATAAAGAAAGGCCGGGATAAGGCCCCCACATGATGGAAATGGTGAACAGCCCTCTACCAGACCTACACAGACATACTACAACAGGTTTGGCAGTTGCATTTTAGTTCTGAAGGGTAAGAAGTCTGAAACTAACATTTATGGCATTAAGATCTAACCTGTGTACTCTACTGATATGCCTCCTTTCTGCATGATAGGTCACAATGCAATATAACATGGAAGCCAACAGAGTAACCAAAATACCAGTAGTCATTGCAAATGTTTAAAGTCATCAGGTGTACTCCCACCACAATCCCATGTAGAAATGTAGTAACATGTACGTTTGAGGAATAATATCACTGGAGCACAGATTGCCAGAGCTGCCCCAATCTACATTACTGCATGTGTACAATATGCAGGGGTAAGTGTGGTAGGTTTGTTGCATGTTTAATATTGCCTGGAAGTGGTCAGCATGTGGGCCTGGATGGTTGTGACTTGGTGGCCTAGGCACATTACAGTGGACAACAGGGCCATGTTCTAACAACTGCAGTGCCAACCACACTGCTTCTCAGCTACACCCATGTCAGCAGTTGTACATACTCACTGTCCCGATGTCAGTATCTGTCACTGTTGGAAAGCTGGACATGCCATGAATGAGGGCCCATACATAGAAACAGTACACAGGTGGAAGTAACCTACACAGAGTACATATAAAATAACTGTCAAATGCACACAAGTTTGCAATTATACATAGAAGTTAGTATCACATTAGTTGTCCCTCCAGTATGGAATACTGGTAGCCTGGCCAATCATTGACAGACCACAAAAGGCACAGTCATAAAGTGATGACAGGCTGCCCATGTCCACACACAAGCCAGCATAAGGGTAATGTCTTAGGTAGATTTGTGAGTCAGGTGCAAGTAGCTTCCATATCACACATGCACCCAGCTCACCCCACCATCAGCCACAGGTTTATCACAGGTCATATCCTTGCTGTAGGTAATGAGTACAGCATGAACCCATCTCTGTATGGGAATACATAGATGATGCAGCATGCTGAATAGGTGTCCAATGCAGGTGTGTCCCTAGCTGTAAGCAGCAACCTGACCACATCCAGACCCGTGGAGCAGTATGAACAGGAATGATTGACAGGAATACCTCAACCACTCACCACTGTCACCCCAGGGTAATCCAGTGGCTTGCAGCCTGGGAACGTATGACTGACAGAATGCACTGGCCTGCTACAGATGGCCTTTAGCACTCTCAAATGGCATACAGCCCTCTGGCAAAGGCCCATGTCTCACCTATAGTGCCAATGTATGGAATGGCAGGCGGTCCTAACAAACAACCTAACACAGTATACAGAAAACAAATGCAAGGCCATATTGACAAATGCCAGTAGCATGCCTCTCTATGTCATATTGCAAGAACCATGGACCAGGCCATGAATACTACTGAGATAAGGGCCCAACTATAGGGATACATATGAGATATTGCTTACATAATGTTAGGAAGAGGAGAGAATAACAGATGGGGGAGGGTGTAGAAGCATGGATGTCATGGAGTGTGTGAATTCTGAAACTCCAGTGTCCACCCATACTACCCCCATGACTGCAAATCCATAAATGAATAGCCACAAAACTGCTTGTAAACCACAATGTGAAGGCAAACTGACCAGATAGATGAGTCCTGCCTCTGAATAACCTGGGTGTATCTGTACAGCTGAGAGGTATGGCCCCAGCAGGATATGGCCATTCCGTTATCTTGAGAATAGCACAAGAAGGGAATCCCCAGCCAGCATACTAACAAGATGCTGGACCATTTACACAGAAACAGCCGTCTATTATCTGTAGCTACCCTCCACAATGGCAGGAGTGTGCCAGAATGTGTAGTCTATATGCTCAGAATATTGGTCTCAGCTTCATTCATCTTTTATTTCTCTGGTAAATAACTGTGAGCAAAAAAAGATAACTGTCATTAGTTGATGACATGATACATCACAGTGTAAAACAGTACATATGTCAGAAAATCTATCCTACAACCAACCATGTTACACAAGCAGCACAGACAACAATAGTGACAGTATCCTCCATATGTTATGCCCATTGTGTCTCCATATTGGCAACCTATCTACAGATATCCTGCAGAAACAGTTTGCTAGGTGTAGCTGTAGTACACAAAACCCTGAACTGGAGTCCAACCCTCCCTGGAATGGATGCACACACTCAATATAGAAGATCATACTGGGCATGCTCCTACATTTAGAGAAATGAAGCCCATGTCTGACAACATAGTGGACTACAGATATCAGTTACTCACACTCGTCTGTGCACACACACCAAATTGTACAGCATTGATACTTCACACACACACACACACACACACACACACACACACACACACACACACACACACACACACACACACACACACACACACACACACACACACTGGGTAGGAATACTCACATATATCTAAGGCCAACATAATATAACATGTCAAACAGACACACACAGAGACGCGGGGAAGAGAGAGACAGTGACAGAGAGAATCACATTATGAGGCCTTTCCCACCCAGCACACATCCCATTGGCCTATATCACATGATGTGCTGCTGTCATTCACTGTAGAAATGCCTGTGGTTAGCCCTCAGCCCTATAGTCTCAGTGGTGCTTGTGATAACTGTGTAGCACTACAGTACAAATAAGTATCCATTTAGCAGTTGTAATCTCAGTCCTGTCAAATGTAAAGGTGATTTTGTGTGTGTTTCTAGATGAATGTGGTTGAGGCCATTCACACTCACTACACTTCCCTTACCCCTCCTTTAGCACTGCTGCTAATATTGTTCACCTTTAGAACCATGTCCTCTCATGTTTGGGATCTACCCTTCTGAGGTGCAGGAGAACACAAAGGCACTCTGGCTGATAATGTTTGCATACAACAGTAAGGTGGGTGGTAGCATTCCCAATCCATGTGATGTTGACATCAGGCCCAAAGGCCACTTGACACCTATGACTGTTGTCAGAACCCTGGACATTACCTCAATGTCAAGAGATGTGTCGACATTATCTTTGGGAACACCATGGCTCACATGAAGAAATACATTGGTGGTAGTCCACTGAGCAGTGACATTGTTATAACAGAATGGTTAACAGGTAACAGGTTGACAGTCAGCTGTCTTTTGACCACAACAGTGCCACTGACATCAGAAAGTACTTTGTTGTGTTATATCTCCTGAGTGTGTGTTATCCATCAAGTAAAAGGACATGGCACCCTGTTCCATCCCCTCAGTAGCCCAATCAATGTGTACAGTGGCCCCTTTGCCATGTTCCCTGCAACAACTGGACATGGTTCTATACCCTGTGTGACACCAGTCATGTCTGGTCATCGGTTTGACATGGAGTCCACTGCAATCACACTGTGGGTACTATCTGTGAGGCAATTTGCAGGAGAACTACTGATATAGTGGTTGCTGCCTAGCCAAGTGTGTTTGTGTATGATTTGTGGGTGGAGAGTGGTCTCTGAGTATTATAAGGGCTGTCTATATTGTTAACTAATCCATACTGTCACATAATCATTGCACATGGCACTACACATTTAGGGCTGTGGATTGTCTACACCAACCTCTATGGTGTTTGACAACAGTTGGCCTTGTAATGTGAACACTGGGACATATACTAGGTCCTCAATATAATAATTTAGCAAATTCCACCCCCAATGGATCCTGTTATTATACAATCACACCACCAGCCACATAGGATACCGATGACAGACACACACTTGCCAGTATTGAGTTTTGAACCCCTATCTAGTTATGTATTGTTACTACAATGTTACACATTTATCACGTGCCACTGAGCTTATAGGACAGATGATGTCCCAAGGTACTTCGAAGGTGAGGAACATCACCAGCCCTTATAAATACTGGCATTGGGTGATGTAGTGGGTCAGAGATTTCACAAAACATTTTACCCTACACACATTTAAATTTGCCAGGAGTGAGGTTCAAACCTCTATCTAACTATATTTTCAGACCTTTATGTTATGCATTTACCACAACCACCACTGACCTTACAAGGCTTAGGGTTGCCAACAGATACTCCTAAGGTGAATGGTATCTGCAGGACTGCTAAAGTCAGGAACTGAGAAGTGCACTGGGTGTAAATGGGTCCAAAATCCTTAAGGTACAGACACATATATGTACGCATGCAAACACTTTACAGGAATGAGATTTAAACCCCTACCTATATAGTTATTGCTACTACATTGCTCCGCATTTATCACATGTGCCACAGAGATTATAGGTATAGCAGTGTCCAAACATACCTCTAAGGTGAGTGACATCAGCAGCAGTGCTAAAGGAGGGGTAAGGGAAGTGTTATGAGTGGGAATGGCCACAAAATCAGATTTCTACAAAGACACACACACTCTCACCCAAACACACAAAGGAAATACCATGCCTTATACACATGCCCTGTATGGACAGACTCCAATAACTCCAATGAATCCCTGTATCATACTGTCTATGTAGGTGCAATCACTACCTCATTTCCATAGCCATGACTCACCAAACAAGGTCAGGAATTCTACTTCTGAAGATACCAATTTGTCCACACAACATGCCCCAAAGACCTCAAGCACACTTCCACACTTAAAAGAACATGCATGTGGGACATGTGCACAACCCAGACACTGTCCATGTTATGGAATATAAATCACATACATGTGAAGTAGTGCACATCACTGGCCACCCTCAATAGAAATCTGGATGAGTGGATGAGGAATGCAATAACCAGCCCCTGGGGACCACTCTAGTGATTATACTCCTGAGCCACACTGGAGAATATTTTCATGTGGCCTGATGCCAGAGTTTTCTCTTGAGCTAGCCTTGTAGAGCTATCAGGCCCATTCACCTACTAAACACCTATGAAGCAATTAACCTATGGATCTCAGTACTGGCAAGTGTGTGTGTGTGTGTGTGTGTGTGTGTGTGTGTGTGTGTGTGTGTGTGTGTGTGTGTGTGTGTGTGTGTGTGTGAATAGCAATCTCAGTGTGTTTTGTTGATGAATATCCCCTGTGGCTGTGGTCATTAGCAATCGGAGGTGTGTCCAAACCACAACACGTACCATTCTCCATTCTACAACAGATGTTGTAAATCAACATATACCTATGTACAACCCTCAGCCCTCTAATCTGTGAGGCATATGCAATCACTGTGTTACAGACCGGGGATTTCTGTGCACATATTGTACCCTGCCTATGACATGGTGGATGTGTTACCACACTGCCATACCCCATGGTCTTGCTGCAGGGCCACATCCTGGTGACACACAGATGCCTAGAACAGAAACAGGATATAGCATGTGAGAACACCTTCACTCTGCACTTCACTTGTGGGGGGAGAGAGGGGTAAAGCTGGCACTGAATGTGCTGTCAGGACTGTGGCCAATATCTGTTGTCTCAGAATAGGTATTAGCATTGTGCTGTAACACACAGCACTTGTGTTTAATGCTGTGGAGGTTGTTGATGTAACTATCAAAGGCTGTTGTGATTGTTGTCAGTGTCTGCTGCATGTTTGCCATCATAGATACCTGTAGGACATCCCATGAGGGATCCAAAGTTGTGTTTGAGGCTAATAAGGGAGTTCAACAGTCATGGGACACCACCTTTCTCTGCAACAGTGTCCTCCTTCTGATGTACACTTTAGTAATGGCAGGGGACCATCACATTGTCACTCAGTGTTTGGAGGACAGTGTCTGGGTTCAGTTGGCTCTAGCTAGTACCATGCATTCATGTACCTGTTTGTACAGTGTATATGTGTATGATTCCACAGTCATGCAGCTATTTCCCATTGCAGTGGGTGCAGTGGAGACATCCACCCCTGTTTTCTTGGCTGCAAAGTCAGCTATGGAGAGGTATTTCAAGGTGGTTACCTTTGTGGGGGGTGTGGCTGACATACTGAGTTTCATGTTGATTACAGCCTGTGTGGATCTCACCATGCAGGGATTGACATCTGTTTCCATATTTAAGTAGTCAACATAGGAGGTCAAAGTTGTTGCATCCTCTACCGGGGGTCAGTATGATCTGGCCCAGGGCATTGGAAATGATGAATCCCAAAAGTGTTGGGCCACTGTACTGGCAGTTGGTTACTGTCCCCAGGTGATGGCGGGATAGTTGATGACTCATACTATGTCAGTGTTGTGTTGAACCATCATAGATTGCAGGGTGTTGAGGAATGTGCATTGACAGTCTAGGGACATAGATGTGGACCCATAGCAGGCTATGGTCTAGATTGCACTATTACCCCAAGGTAGTTGTACCAGAAGTATCTCCAATGCATTATGCTGGGATACTTTTCTGGAGGTGTTCCTAGCCATAATGAATATGGAGACAACACCACCTATGGAGGTGTGATGTGGTCCATGTTTGAAGGCTGACAGCTGTGGAATGCATCATAGCCTGATACTGCAGGTCTGCTGTCTCCTGCTGTGAACCACCTCTCCATTACAGCAGACATGTCCTCCACTCCGAGTGCTTTGAGTGACTGCATCCTGACAGTTAGATGTCTACTGTTGAGCAGCATGACCCTCATACTGGATACATGTCTAGCTGTTATGGTAGTAATTACATTAGGAACACTGCCTAACAAGGCATCACTGGGGTGGCAAGACACTTAACCAGTACATGGAAACCCAGCGCTGACAGATGTAGGACATCTGTGGCAAGTCATTGGGTTCTATCAATCATGTCATCCCAAGCAGAGAGATACTAGATCCCCTGAGAATGACACAAAACACATAAGCAAATATTGCAGTCAATCATCTGTTGATAGTACCGCAGCATCATTCTGGGTGATGGCAGTATACTGCTCAGGGCTACTGTCATATCTGCCTGGACCACATAATCAGAGAGTTCAACCATGTCTCTTGTCATGTAGTCCAGGAAGGTGTGTCCCAAGTCATTCACACCCAGATGGATACAGAGTGATACTCATAGTTGTTGTGGAGTGCCATGACTGGCTGTGTCATGTGTTGGAAGCTGTCATGTGATAGATATTTGGCTGTTACCTGCTCCATATTCAACTTAGTGAGTGGGATATGTGTGTGCCTCAGTACTGAGTTACCCATGATCACTGTATTGTGCAAGGTGGTTAGCCTTAGGAGCTTAGGTTGAGGGGCACACTGTGTAGGTTAAATATGTGTCCCTTGGCATATGCCATGTCACGGTGTCTGAGTGGGTGTCTGTCTTACTGGTCTGTACTGTTTGGGTAAATGTCCATTGAGTGCCTCTGAGAAGGTGGGTGTGTGGCTTTTTACCGTATGTCATGGCTGTCAGAGTGGGTGTCATGGTGAGCTATGTGTTCCACATGGTGTGGTGCAGGCATTGATTTTATCCTTTTGACCTGCTAGTCCAGTCTTTGCTGGAGAGTGCATATGTTCACAGTGGGTGATATATGGGTAACTCTCACAGATCTGAGTGTTTGGAGTTTAGAGGGGAGGGTTTTCTGTGTACATTGGGCAGTTGCAACAGTGCTTCAGAATGGACAAGTGCACCAGGTTAATGGATAAAAGCACAGAAAACTACCCTTTAAACATGCCAGGAGGGTTGGACATAACTATTAAGTACTGGGGCTACATCTGTGATGAACAAGTACTGCTGATGGCTCCCAGGTGTGCCACACTTCTTGATACAATAACCTGGTGAAGTGCCAAGCCATAATGCTAGTTGAAATGCAAGACAGAAAGAACTAGCATGATGTAAGGGTGGAACAGAAGGCAGACTGTCTGACACCTGTAATACTTTACCACAGCTGTGAAGTTATCAGCAGCTTTGGCCATATGAAAGTTCAGTAAGCTCTGCAGCACATGTGGTAACTGCGTAACACTTTAGTAGACATAACTAAATAGGCAGGAGTTCTAATCCCACTACTGGCAAGTGTGTGTGAATCATATACTGCCTGGCTTATGCCATTTTCGACTTGTGTACTAGCCTTCACACTTCCCCTTGCCCCATCTAGTAGTCCTGTTGATGTCATCTACCTTAGAAGTACCTTTGGAGTAGATGGAAAAACATCAGCTCTGTGGCACATCTGATAACTGCATATCACTATAGTAACAATAACTAGATAGGGAGGAGTTCTAACCACACTCCTGGCACCTGTTTGTGTGAGAATAATGTAGTGTGTGGGTTACATCATTTTTGACCTGTGTACTACCCTTTACATTTCCCCTCACTCCAATTTAGTAGTCCTGTTGATGTCATCCACCTTAGAAGTACCTTTGGAATAAGTGGAAATGCATCAGCTTTGTGGCATGTCTGATAACTGCATAGCGCTTTGGTAACAATACCTAGATAAGCAGGAGTTCTAATCCCAATGTTGGCAACTGTTTGTGTGTGAGAATCATATCTTGTGTGGCTTATACCATTTTGATGTGTATACCATACACAGCTGGTGATCACCTCCTGCTGCCATTACTTGCAGCAGGTTAAACCATTGTACAGTCCTCTATACAGATGTGTCTGGAATATCCATATGTTTGCAACCTATATGTGGTCGGAAGTGGTTTGTGTGCCTTAACAATGCCCATGTATTTGACATTATAGCCAAATAGGCCACAGTAAGTGTACTGACACATGACTGCATGAGGTATCATACCTGACTGAAACATCATGCTGATATGATGTCTGCCACCCTCACAGGTGGCCAACCTTGAAGGTCCAATACATGACTCCAGATGCTTGGCTTTACAAGTGAACTGTTCCTATTATGGGTCACATTAAAGGCTGGAAGAGGTGTGGACTGACATATTGTCCTAATCAGTATGTAACAGGAACACCTTGCATCTTAACAGGGGTGTGTACACAATTTATATCCACTGTATACCACTAATGTGTCACACATGTCCCTACCTTAGGCCACTTATCCAGCCCATTTTGCTGTGCTTTGTCCAGATGTCTTGGCACTGACAAGTTTTGAGGTATGCTACAGGAATGTTGAACCCATGTCAGATAGACCTCAGTGCTGACCACTGTGATGCAATACAGTTAACCCCAGCACGAGAGAACATGCGCAAAAAGCAATATAACTATTACTGATGGTTGTGTGCATGGCAAAGTGGATGCCCTTCACATGCCTGTGGTATTGACAGGCAACAACAGAACAATGTCATACTTACCAGCTTCAGGCATATGCAGACCTGAGGGTCCTAGGTGGTTGTGAGAGGGAGATATTGTCAGCAGGCTCACATGTGACCTTGGTACAGGATGGATGCAGCACGTCTGCACATCTACAGTACTTATCCCAATAATACACAATGTCTGTCCTCACCATAGATCTGGACATCTGTACAGTAGAAAACACCATCCACAATTGGAATCGGACCTGACGCATGGATGTAGATACAATACAGATAAATGTATGTCTGATACATTAGTGTACTAATCCACACTGGGCCCTTAACTGCTTCCTCCTTGTCCAGTGTGTGTGCAATCCACCTCCACAATGCCTCCCTCAGCTTCATGACTTGTGCATTGGACAGTTGCTCCTCAGTGGGTGTCAATGGGGGCTGGATGGCTGGGCCTCCACCTGTGGCTAGCCGGTCCCTCGCTACAGCAGTAGCCCATTAATGGACATAGTGGATGAGGTTGATGGCCTGATGTTGCACATGCCTATAGGTACTGCTGTGCAGGCCAGCATCATTTACCCTGTGGACCACATTGTTCCACAGGGCAGTCCTCTCATGCACATCATATGCTCTCCATCCAAATAACAGGGCACAATGTCCAATCACATATTAGGTGATATTGTCAGTTTCCCCAACAGAGAATGCTGGTAGGCATGCCCTCTGCATGTTACCTGGAAGACATAAACAGGGAAAAGGTCACAGGATGTAATACGGTTGTCAAAGTGCACATCAACATATTACTTGCAAATAATACACACTACACCATAACCCTCCAAGCTATCATGGCTATAGCAGCTTGCATTACACTCCTGGCCCTGAGCTATCTTATTCCCCTCAGTGTTGCACACTTGATTGCATAATCCTCTGTTCTCCATTCAATTCTGTGTTGAGGGTTGACAGTGGCCATCTTCCATGTGGATGGTGTGTGGATGGTGGCAGGTCTGTGTTTAACTGTGGTGTGTGTTGGAGCTGTGAAAGCTTCATGTAGGATGCAGACAGTGATTTTATTATGCCCCATGGAGATATGTTGTTGTTGCCATCAGTAGGCAATATGTACATGCTCACCATTGCTGAGGGGATGATTGTGGTTGATGTACATATCCCCCTGTACAACTGGGGTGGACACGCTGGCAATGTTCCCACCTAACCTGTGTGATGCAGGTTGCCTCTATCCATGGCATGTGTGTATGAGGTGTTCTTTACCCCCAGTACAGGGTGAATTGTGTTGTTTCCTCTGAGACTTGCAACATGTGTGGAGACACAGTTGCAATTGTCCTTGGTGGTATGGATATGTCTGATTTGTAGTCATAGTCAGCCTTACAGGAAGTCACCTGTGAACTTACATGCTTGGTCAGATATAGGTGGACTTGCTTCCAAGTTGTTGCCTACATCTATGTGTCCTTTTACAGCCAATTTAGCAACTTATTATGTGGTTTGTATATTGCTGCTGTCCACCAAAGGGGATTACTCTACCTTGGTAGAGGCTGGTTATACAGGTCAGGTACTCTTGAGTCCATATAGCTACGGTGGATATAAAGGGTACACACTCCTATTACAATGCATGGTATTTATGCAATTGGAACATGATACCACAATAACTCATTTCAAAACAATTCCCACCTGTAATGTGACCTATAGCCTGTACAATTCAGTTGAAAACAGAACAATCTGGTCTGGGAAAACATATGGAAATAATAATCAGTACAATAAGCCTGTTGAATGAGTGTTCACACCATTAAACTGATATGTTGTGTATGCACCTCTTGAGATGGTTACAGAATTAATTCATCTTGGTTTGGACTCTAACATCATGGCACATCTTCACTTGGCAATAGTTACTCACCTTCCTAGAAACACCTTTGATTGTATTTCAATGGAATTGTACAGGTTAGGGGTCACAGTCAATATGAGAAACATTATGAAATGATCTTCTGTGGTCGGATTGTCACACAGCACACAAACGTGCCATTCCAACAGGGATGTGTACACTTGTGATATCCACTGTATATAGGTTTTGATATAGCTGGCAGCGGTAGGCATGGACAGAGGGTCTTAACATAGTTGAACACTTCTTTGAGTAATACCTGATAATCATGCCTACTCTAGTACCCATAGTGTCAGGGCAATGCAATAACCAGTAGCGGTACACATTTATGTCTGTTGTATGCACTGACACTGATATCACACACATGTGCAACATGCACAACCTATGTACCAGACTGCTTGAAACCCATGTGATTAGTTTTGTGCCTTCCAGCTGAACATATGCATACATACATGTGCTCAGGGGATACCTGGTATACATTTCTGTTCTATGTTAGCATGGCACATGGTATTTACAGACTTGATGCACAATCATACTTCTCAACCTGTTATAGCATTATGTCTGGACAATGGCACACATAAATGGATAACAAAAGGGACATCAAAATTGATACTTTATTAATATAGTTGCACTATACATTAGTATGTTGATTGCACAATAGGCTTTGACATCACTGTGATAACCTGGAAGATGTCCAACAGTCATAAGTAGGCTATTATGTCACAATGTCATAGCTCACAGACCTGCCAGTGGTTTGGATGACATAACACAGGTATATGTGTATGTAATTACAGATATCAGTCTCAAATGTGCTTATTGTCTAGCAGAACACTGTACAGTTGAATGTTATTAATTCAATTTATCACATGCAGTTCAACACACATGTCTTCAACAGTACTTTACTATGCACATGACCTATAAAGGTCTCCTAGTTTTCTAAGACAAACATGTGTCATACGCATATTCACAGGTAACATGGATATGGACAACATCCCATTAACTGGCCTAGGAGTGGCACAGTCATAACTGTTTGACAGACACACCAGCGGATGTCATATATGAGCTGTCCTTTCCCAGGGTGAGTCAGGCTTCTGAGCTCTGATCCTACCTCACAATCTCTCAGAGCATCACATCTGGACAAAGCCTAACATGATGGGAGAATAAATAGGACAGACTTTAAATATTCCTGTTACAAACATAGGAAGTTTGTAGAATGATACATTTTGCATTACCATGAATATTCTTAAGGATGTGGAGTCTTAAACTGTGATTGTCATTACTTGATGACTTTAATCCCCAACTATGTGCCAGGAAAGTACAGTTTTCAGGAGGAACAGACAGCAAACTGTAATGGGAAAATCTGGACATTCTGTGAAGATCTGTGCAGTTGAAAGGTATGTCTGTGATCTCTCCCACTGCAGAGAGGGCCAGATGCTATGGCCATAGCAGCTGTTCAGCAGGACATTAGTACAGCATGTCTTGTTGGGACATATATTCCTCCAAATCATATATCCCATTATCACAGGCCAAGTACTACATTCAATTACATGCTTACATGTTCCACTTACCTTTTTTTCTTTCTTCTCTTTTCCAGTTTATGCTTTATTTGTTCTCTCTCTCTCTCTCTGTGCACTACAGGGATAGAGCTGTTTTTAATAGCTGGCAGCATGGCTCTTGTAGGTGATGCTCATGACCAGGTGATGGCATGTGCACCTATTGGGCTTCCCCACTTGCTAATTGCATGCAGAGCAGCTGTGTAGTTCTTCCAATAGCCAATGTCATGGCAACACACTCCTATAATTGAGTACTCCATGTGGGCGTTGGCCCTTTCCCTTACTTGTGACGAAGGCATCCTGGAGTTGTGTGAGCTACTACCTTTTACAACAAGTCTTGTGGAGACAAGCTAACTAAATGGTGGAGAAGGTGCAAGACTTAGGGGCAGAATGTGAGTATTGCTGTTATATGTTTGGAATATTGCTAGTTTAACTAGTTTAATTTAGTTTAATTTCTGTGGCTCTGCTCGACAGGGGCACAGGAAAATAATTTTATTGGGTGGCGAAAGCCAGGGTACATTTTTTGTCTAGGCTTATATAGGCCCTAAGGCCAATAGCCTAGTACCTACCTATGAAACTATGAACCTATGAACAGGGCTTGTCTGTACATGCTACTTCTGCATGGGTTTCAGTCTGACAAATTTCTGTCTCTCCATAGCTCTCAACTGTAGGGCCATCCACTTAATGGTCACAGGTTAAGCCTGTTATGTTGGGTCTGCTCCCCAGACATGTGTTGTCCTTGGTAAATCCATAGGATACTCTGGTGATTGCATTATGTAAATGGTAACATCCATTTGCTTTTCTGACTTTATATCCCTCAGAAAATATATGTTATAACAAACCCTGTAACACCAGCAACTTTCTCAGTGTATAACAGCAAGATTTCAAGTATGTCCATGTATTTGGGGCACTGTCCACCAATTATGTCAGGCTTTGTCCACATGTCATACAGTAGGCGGTTGATAGGTATACTGGTCTAGCATTCATTAGTGCTGTCATTCCTGCTGAGTGGAAAGGCTGAGAAACATGTTGAAGTCTGCACATTCAAGATGTTGATGTATAGAGAATGCTCTTAGATGCCCTTGTAACATATTTTATGTGGGGGACAGTAACACATGTTTTAAAACTAGGCTGCTAGAACATGTGAGACATATTACTGATAAGAAATATGGCAGTTCTATAGCCGTACATTTGAATAAATCTCACGATGGGGACAGTAGGGGGTTCCAAGATACTGTTTTTGAAAAAGTCTCTTCCTCAGTTGCTATGTACAGACTCAATGTATTAATATTAACTGTGATACTTTATCTGTAGGGGATTAAATGAGCAGTGTAATTGCAGGCTGTGTATTTAATTATGTAATTAGGTGTTAATTGCTTCTTCTGATTAAGGCATGTATTTATGGCAATGTTTTACTCCTTGAAGGCTTTGGCCAAGACATCAAAGTATAATAAACATGTGTGAATTACTGGCTAATTGTATTTCTCCATGCTATGTTTAGATATTTTATTTGTTTTGCTAAGAGGATGTTGTCTGTCTGGCCATTGTGTATGGCCTATCATGATTCTGTAGCAGTGTACTGTTCACTTATTTATTTGGACTGCTGCGGGGGGGGGGCAGATGTGAGCGTCATGCCTGCTTTTGTATCCGAATGTGCATGCTGCCCCAGTTATGGGTGGTCTATCAGCAGCATATGTTTGTATGGGCATTTTGTAAAATGTATGTACATATATATAGATATATATATATATATATATATATATATATATATATATATATATATATATATATATATATATATGTGTATATATATATATACACACACACACACACACACACGTATGAATATATATATGTATATATATATATATATATATATATATATATATATATATATATATATATAGATATATATATTCCTCAGTATTTATTGGTAATATATCTATATATTGTTTTACAGATATATGGATCTCCCTAATTATCTTTCTCTCTCTCTATATGTATGTTTCTATTCAGATATATATATATATATATATATATATATATATATATATAGATACAAATCCTTCCTAATTGCACAGTATCACTTCTCTATTGTAAACTGACTGTAAAGAAGGCTATGTCTGAGAAAACATCGTAAAACCATACAGTTGAGGTGGCTTACTGGTAAGTTGCTTTGACTATGGTGTGCAGGGTCCATGATTCAAGACCTGCAAGAGCTGTTTATTTTGTTGCTAGGCAGAACAAGTAGTGTTGGGTACAGAGTGATTATGGTAGTTTTGAGCAGCTTTAAGCATGTCTGTTTGCACAGGTTTGCACGATGGTAAGCAGTGCTAACATACTGTTAAATGAATAGGTGCTTACACTGTGTAAGCTTCGTTTACCACTGTGCTAATCTGCTTAGCATTTACATTTAAGCAATGATGAAACCTGCTAAGCATAGCTCGGCCCTGGTAACCAGTGATCACATTTCAATCTGATAAAATATCAGGGTAATGTCATCTTTAATAAGTGCATTGAATTTCCTGTACATGACATGCTTCTATGTGCTGTCATTACAGTAGCAAGGAGTGTGACTATACTGTATGGGACACCTGGGTATACATGGGTAGTACACAATCTTTCCTCTTTGTATTTGTTTCATACATGGTTAGTATCCCAGGTTATATGCAGTCACACTTGGATGTTACACCAGCTACAGTGCACTAGTTGACAAAAATAGTTTAAAACATATATTGTGTCATTATGTTAGTACTTTTAACAGTGCTTTTCCAAGTAACAGTAGATTGCAGATTGTAGTACTAGAACCATAAAACTCTTCATGCAAAGCTGGGACTCTGAGTACTGACCATCTTGTTCTTGGTATCTGAGCTGTATGTTTTTATGTATAGCCTATTGTATACTGATCTGTTATGTTGATATTAACTGTAGACTACAATGTTTTTTGGACATGTCATTGAGGACTGCTGTCATGTAGTAATGGCATACTGTACAGTTTCAGATATCTATCTTTTGAAGCATTCATCCGAATGCATAACCTTTTGGCTATCTACTTTCTGTCTGTCCTCTGTACAGATGTGCAGATGTCAGGTATTGCTAAGGCCATACCACTATGTAGGTGCCCACATTGTATTGTTCTGTGGGCATGGACACTGCTGTTAGTTCCAACATATGAGACATTCCTTAATGTGGGCCTTGCCCCTTTTCCTTGCCTGTGTGAGGGACATTACATAGGTGGTGGCTTACAGCTTCACATACAGTTGGTCAAAGGACAGGACATGTGGAGACAGCCAAACAACATGGGGGATATATCCTCAGATTTGTGAACAGATTCTATGTCATCAGTGCTGTGATACACATGGTAGATTGACAGATTGACAGGGTCTGTGTGGACATGCATTCATTGAGTGACTTCACGACTGAGAGTGATATGTCTCTGACATACCTCTCCACTGGCACGCTATCCACAGACTGGCCACATGTCTGCCTGTTATGTTTTGTCTGTTCCCCAGACAGTTGGTGTCCTTGGTAAATCAGTCGTGGACTCTGAGGAATGCAGTCAGTAAATACTCACATCTATTGGTATTACCAACGTCATATTCCTCACAAAGGATGTTACAACAAACCCAGTAACATCTGCGACTATCTCAATGTATGACAGCAATATGTTCAATCTACACCTGTGTTTGTGCCTCTGTCCCAAAATGATGTCAGGTGCATGATGATGCATTCCACAGCTTTGCATAACAGACTTGTCAGGCAGCTGGTGCGGTATTTCCCAGGGTTTGTAGTTGCACCTCATTTGTGGAAGATGTGACTGTAGCAGTGCACAATTCAGTAGGAACAAAGCCTGAGGTGAGGCTGTGCTTGAACAGGGCACACAGTTGAGGTGCCAGATCACTCTGTAGTTCATGTAGAACACAGCCAGGGATATTGCCAGGCCCCATAGAAGCTGTATTCATGGCCTTAGACAGTGGTATTTTAACTTCTGCAGCAGTAATATTGGTGCCTGGTAGTGTACTGGTATTGTGATTGGTCCTTTGGGGGGGGGCGAGAGGGGTAAAGTCTGTACTCAATATGTCAACAAGTATACTGGCAATATTTGTTGGCTCAGTCTAGGAGGTACCATTGTCTATTATCTCAGAACAAATCTTGGTATTGCCATGGAACTTCTTCACATAACTGTATGAGGCCTTGTGATTGTCTTTACTATGTGCTCCAATTCTGTTGTCACAGCTAACGTTGTAGTATTTGATGAGAAATCTCAGCTTTTAATTGAGGCTGATAAGGGTTTTTTCCAGTCGTGGGACTTCACCTTATTCCATATCGGTTCCCTCCTTCTGTTTTACAGTTTCTTTATAGATGGGGGCAACACATCACCTTCCTTTTTTAGGAGGTCAGGGTTCTATTCGGTATGGCAGTATCCATGCATTTGTGTACGTGTTCATAGTGCATTGTTGCTTGATTCAGCAGTCATGCAACTAGTCTCCATTTGCATGGCTGACATGAGGTTAGCCACCTTTGTTTTTATGAGGCCATGGTTACCTTTGAGCAGGCCTTTCATGGTGGCTACCTGTGCAGGGGAGGGGGAAGGGCTGTGGATTTCCAAAGGTGATTAATTTGTGTTAAGATGTAACAAGGGAGGAGGTGAATACTGGTGTAGAGCAACAGTTGCCCATGTTAGCAAGGACAAGGTCGATGTGATGGGCATCTGCATCGGTACATGGGTAGCTTTCCCAGTTAATGGTGGGGTAGTTGAAGTCAATCAGTATGACAGTGTTAGGTTGTACACTAATATTCTCCAGGGTGACTAGGGACATGGAGTGTGACTCTTGGGACATGTTTGGGGACCTAAAGCAGGCTACAACTTGAACCACTGTCTTACCCATTGTTAGTTATACCTGCAGGATCTGTTATGCATAATGTTGGTCTACCACTCTGGATGTCTGTGCATCCTTAATGAATATGGAAATACCACCACCTTTGGTGCTTCAGTCCAAGTTCTACAGCCAAAATATGTGGAATGAGTTATACGCTGGTAGTGTAAGGGTGCTTCCTGCTGCCTTTAACTAGGTCTCTGTTACAGCACAGGTGTCATTGTTTTCCACTTTAAGGAATACATCCAATGAGTGCACTTTCAGATTTGCACTTCTAGTGTGCAGTAGCATGACCCTAAGATTGTATGTGTTTGTAGCTGCCATACATTTCTGTATATTTATGCATATATATATATATATATATATGTGTGTGTGTGTGTGTGTGTGTGTGTGTCTGTATGTATATATGTAGATATAAAAGTGGATGTATATCTGTATATATATATATATATATAGATATATATATTATGTATAGATTTGTCCACATATATGCATCTCCATACATATGTACATGTATATATAGAGAACCTGACTGATTCTACGGACTCCTTTCCCTACTGTTGAATGACTGTACTAACTGATATGTTTGTTATGTCATCACTGTTTTATAGAGATCAAATGGTGCAATGGTACATTGCTCTGATTGTATGTTACAGGGTCCAGGGTTGCAGACTTGGCAGACCTTATTATTTTGGTGCAAGGCAGAACAGTTCTGCTGGGGAGGAAGGGATAAGGGCAATAATTAAAATAGGTACCTTAGTTTGGACCCATCTACCATTATTTAGACAGCCTTGGGACAGTTTTGTTGCAGTAAGAGGTTCAGAGTGTGGACCTGATGTCCAACTGCACTATATCTATGTATGTATATATATATATATATATATATATATATATATATATATATATATATATATATATATATATATATATATATATATATATATATATATATATATATATATATATATATATATATATATATATATAGATATATATGTATATATATATATATATATATATATATATATATATATATATAAAATACATATATATGTATATATATATATATATATATATATATATATATATATAGATACATACACACATATGTATATATATATATATATATATATATATATATATATATATATATATATATATATATATATATATATATATATATATAGATACATAGATATAATAATGTTACATTAATGAAACATGTCATTCTGAAGAAGTTTTGATATTAAAGAAGACGAAAGCGCTAAATGATACAAGAGTTGTTCGTGTTTACTTTTAATTCTTTTTGAATGCTTTTGTGTCACAAATTTCATTCTTAGTTAGTGAAATATATCTGTTTTTAGTGTTTTTACCAGTCATACATATATATATATATATATATATATATTTATATGTGTGTGTGTGTATATATATATATATATATATATATATATATATATATATATATATATATATATATATATATATATATACACACACACACACACACACAGATGTGTATATATATATATATATATATATATATATATATATATATATATATATATATATATATATATATATTTATGTATGCATATATATATTCAGATATATGTATATATTTTTATATATTGATATTGATAAAATTTGTTTTATGTACGTACTAAGATATTTATATATATATATGTATGCATAGATTTAATTTTATATATATATGTGTGTGTGTGTGTGTGTGTGTGTGTGTGTGTGTGTGTGTGTGTGTGTGTGTATTTTATATGTATATCTCTACATACATTACGTTTTAATGTTTCCATATACATATGTATGTCTGCATCGCCATACACTTATACATTTATATCTATGTACAACGTATGACTAATGTTAACAAAGTTTTTCCCTACTGTTGAATGACTCTGCTGCATGATATGTTTGAAAAAAACATCAGACATATCTAACAGCTTGGATGTTTTAATGGTAAATTGTGGCAATAGTATGCAGGGTCCTGAGTTCAAGACTTACAATGGGTGATTATTTTGCTGCTGGCTGAATAAGGGCTGTAGGATACAAAGTGACTAAGGCACTTTTAAGCAGTTGTAAGCGGGTTTGTGTGGTGGTAAGCAATGTTAACTTCCAGTTAACTATGGTGACAGACAGTTAGCCTTAAAGTAATTAATCTTTGTAGGCATTGCTTAGCACCAGGCAAACAGGCTTAGTCCTGCTTACTACTGCTTACCGCCGCTTACCCCATGATAATTTCTTAAAAGAAATGAAAAAAAGGGGTGATAAGCAAGTGGTGAAAAAGGGGGCACAAAGAGGGACATACAATATGAAAGATAGCTAGGACTGTATAGGATGGGTGTATGGAAGGTCCATAGCTGTCCATTTCTTCTACAGCAGCAGTTGTGCATATATACTGAATTTAGAGGTTTATTTGGACACTCAAACCCCTGAGAGAGGGGTGAGGACAACAATAATGTGGTCTGAAGCCAATTAGACCAGATTACATGTGTCCAGTGGACACGTGTGCAAAATGGACAGCTACGTATGGGGAGGTATTTATTTTTGGGAACAGGTTGCCTTTTTTTTAAGGTGAGAGTGGGATGTTGGGGAAGGATAGTAGATATATTTGTGGAGTTAGGTTGGGTAGGAAGACAGACAAGACCGACAAAACAGCATACACGGGCAGCATTTGACACATGCGGGGGTAAACACCTTGGACGGGAAGGGGTGTTTGGTAATCAGAAGCCCAAACGTCCCCAAATGGATGCAGTAGGACTGTGCCCCCCACCCATGGGCAGTCAACACTGCACCTTCATGGCCCTGAAGGTGGCTGTGCTGGGGGTTGAGCAGGAGAGGCAGGCTGACCCTCTAATTGTGCCATGTGGCCCTCAAGCTGGCATAGCAAATCTCCCAATTCTTTGCAGAGCTCGCTATGCACCAGACTCCAGACCTGGCTTCAGGTGACAGGATCCTGTCTGCGCCCATGGTCAGGGTGGGGGCGAGCCCCATCCCCTGAGGCAGTTCCACCCGAAGGTGGTGCAGGACCAGAGGGCGAGGAGGTCCCAGGATGGGTCCCAGATGTGCTGGGGCCCAGTGCCATGGCCAGATGAGGCAGGAGAGGTGGATCCACTGGGATCGGCCTTCCCAGACATGCTATGGTGTTGCAGTTTTATAACATATGTTGTTTAGTGATTGTAAACACATTCCAGGATTAGTTATAACAGCATGCATGGGTATTCCTATTAACCCATAACAACAGATTTGGAACATTTGTATAGCAAACAGAACACATGCATATATAGAACCACAGTGGGCATTACACTGCCATGCAGGTTACATTGATAGCAACAGGCCACCAATGACAGTATTTGAACAGGGAACATTAATTGGAATACATTTCATCATTTGTAGAACAATAGGACACATGTCCTAACAGTATGTTGGGTGAAAAACATACCTATTCATTTATGTGTTTAGATTATTGGTGAAGATAAGGTAGGGGAGAGAGAGAGATGTCAATTAACAAATTTAGATTCTTGCAATGCTCACAGCTTTAATGATCATTGCTCTAATCATTAATCTACAAGCATTATTACAACAACTATGGCCTTGGGTTGGGCAGCAGTATGCTTGTACATAATGTATAATTACAGCCTTCCTATAGCTGCTTGATACCTTCTCTTACCTGGAAGACCTATGGAGAGAATGTTTGTTAATACTACTTGACTGTTACTACACATATTCACATAGTCAGGGTTACATATGTGCACTCATACTGTGTACGTGTGTGTGTGTCTGTGTGTGTGTGTGTATGTGTGTTTGTGCGTGTGTGAGCACGTGTGATACTGACATACTCTGCCATGATTTCTATTGGTCACCCTGCTTGTTGGCAGCAGGGACCAGTAGCTGTGACAGCATGACACTTTTGATCATTTCTTGGGGGAGACTGCTTGGTGTATGTACTTATCTTGCTGTCATTTGCAGCCTTGGGCTGGATGGTGGGTGTTGGACACAGTATAACTACAGCCTTCTTATAGCTACTTTATACCTTCTCTTACCTGTAACACTTGTGGAGGGAATGTTTGTTAACACTACCGGACTGTTTCTACAAATATTCACAAAATACTAGTTGAAATTATGCATACAGCTTACTACTACTCCCGGGATTCAAACAGTGGCTGTTTCTGCTGAAAATACAACAAGTTTGTATTTTATCCGAAGGAGCTATTGAGAAATTGCTGTCTCTTTTTTGAATGATTTCTGTGTCATTTTCTCTTTGTTGTACAATCTGACCGTGTAGCTAGAACATTCTTATACATACATTCCTATACATACATTTTGACATAGCGCATTGTGGAAAACAGTGGTTAACACAACATTACTATTCAGATATCAGATCTTGGTGCATGACATTTTTAATATCAGTTAATCTTGTGTCTTACATAGGCACTAACTTTGTTAGATGAGACTTGATTGTTTAATGCTTTCAGAGCTATAGTTGCTATGCATAACCTATACACGTTTCAAGTCATACCATACCAGAGTACACACAACCAGTCTAGGGTTATGAATTTTATTGACAGCAGTTACAGTTTTATTTATATATATAACCTATATGAGATTATTACTGCAATATTGTCTGCTTTATTCAGTATAAACCACACCCATTTTTAATACTGCCAGGTGACATTCTACTCCTTTATATTTATTTGGTATGAATACTGCAAGCTAGATTGTTACTCACCAACCTTGCGATGCAGCCTTTGCAACCTGTTGGCATGAACTTCCTGGTTCACAGCCCGTTCAGCTGGAGCTGTAAAGAAGATAGAGAAACATTTGTGCATACCTATCCATCACATACACAGGCTGGACTTTGGTAAACAGTTATTGATATGAATACTTACACATGCCAGGGACTTCACCCCTCTATCATGCTTCTTGGACCCACTGGTCTAAGAGATCCCTCTTCCTCCACTTCAAGTCAGCATAGTGGGGCTGGACCTGCTCATCAGTCCAAGGGATACCAGTGGCACTGGTGATTTCATGGGTGAGACTTTCCCAGGCCTCTGCTTTATATTGGGGGTCCTGGTACTGGTCCTGCAGCAGTCTCACGTCATGGTTTTTAACAAGTAGTCCTACGATGACCTTGGACGATTGTATGCCTCAGAGCTGCATCCAAAATTGCATGCCCTCTCCAACGCCTGCCATACTGCCTAAAGTGGGGAGCTACAGCCAGTTATGAGCTGTATTCTCACCTACGAGATTTAAATACAGCCAATTTACTGCCCTTTGCTGTGATTGGATGGTTTTGAATATGCTGAGCTAAGCTAAGCTACAGGCAAACCTGCTTAGCTATGGTTGGCAGTGCTTAAAGGGGCAGGTTCAGCACTGTTTACCAATGGGTAAATCCACTTAGCTGGGCTACTCATTGCTTAGCATTCATATTTACACAATGCTTACACCCAGTCAGCATAGCTGTGCAATGCTTAGCATTGCTTATGTTTTATTTTATGGACTATCAACTGTATGGGATTAATTCATCCTTCCTGACATATTATAATTTTGTTTACCTTCCCTGGCATTCCCCAATATGCTTTCATTACATTTATTTTTGTGTGACTATACTGTATGGGGCACTTATGTTTATATGGGGGTTTCACAACTTTATTACGCTGACACCTTACATCTGGAACTACTACATTATTCTGGTTAACAAATATATTTTATTTACTCCTAATTATTAAAAAAATTAATTATGTACTGCTTTCACATGTAAAATGCTAACTGGCTTTACTGGGGATCGAACCAGGAACAACAACTTGCAAAGCAAGCACTCTAACCAGTTCACTATTTCCACATTGCTATGTTTTGGTGTATATACTTATTCAGTTCCTTATGATGTGTGAGCTAGGCTGAGCAGAGCAGCTCGATGCGCACACCCACTCTGCTACACTTAAACATTATTGTGAACTGAAAGAAATTTAAACTTTTCTGTTTTATTTTTGTTCTTTTGGGGTATGCACATTGATTTCTCCAACATTATCTATGGGGGGGCTATGCTTTTAACATGGTGATGATATGACAGGCTTTGCATTTGAGAGGTATGCTCCATAGACACTAACAGTGTCCGCCATACCTCTCAACTGTACAGATGGTCACAGACTGCCCAGATATTTGCCCTATATTTTTAGTCCATTTTCATACAATTGTGGCTTTCTGGCAGATTACTGGCAAAGAATTTGGGACTACATTAGGACACAATGACTGACATTTGTGTTTTACACTTCATACCCTTTGTGTATTTCATGCTAATGTGAAGCCTGTCATTCTATCCACTTGTACATTTGTGAGAGGAATATCTCACATTTGTCTATGGCTTTGTCCAGATTACTTGTCTGGTTGACAAGTAATGGTGTCCGAGGACACTCTTGCTATATTTAAATTGCCGTACGGCAATTATGGAGTGCAGGGGGCATGTGTATACTGAGATCACTGCTCTCAGATACACCCCCTGCACTCATACACACAGACCATGTCCATTTAAGTGTAGAGCAGCACGCCTTCATGAATACACAAGGCGAGCTGCTGCTCTACACAGTCACTGCCAGTTCCATGCAAGAATACCTTATTCCTGCACGGAACCTTCATGACTCCCAGGGAATGTCTTTTTAGGGTACATGTGCCTATAACTTAACCAGAATAACACTTGTGTCCTATAGGTACAAAATTGTATAACAAACAGAGTACCTATATTTATTACACTTTGTAGAAAGGTTATGAACCAGTACCTATATTAACATTTTGCCTATGTAAAATACTTACATTTCCACCACATTCACTACAAAAACCTCATAACTGATTACAAATTCTCATCTAATCTCTCACACAGACTAGAAGCTTGTGAAAACAGCCTGCATAGATTTTGGCATATTCATTTTAAGCCACGGTGGTGCAGCAGTAGAGTTGTCGCCTCACAGCAAGAGGTTCTCCTGTTCGATTGTCGGCTGGAGCACCTTTTGTGTGGAGTCTGCATGTCCTCCTCATGGTCGAGTGGCATTCAAAAGACATGCATGAATGGGTGTGCCTTCATTGAAGGTAGGACGTTGAGCTAGCACCGTAAAAATCTACTGCCAATCATTAGCGGACTGGAGTTCCGCTGTGGCGACCCCTAACTGGGAAAAGCCGAAAGAAGAACATTCATATTCATTTTCTAACAAGGCTGAATTATAAAGCTTACTGATAATATCTGTAGTTTATGCAGAAATATAATTTATCTTAATGAAATTGTACTTGTTTTCCAACTTATGTTATTCCACTATTCACTATATAACACATATATCTGAGTCTTCTAACTAATAAAGTGGTGATGCAGCATTATCTAGTATGAACAAATGCTTCAACTAGCAATAATACTCAATAAAAACTTCAGAATTTCATTTAAAAAAAAATAAGTGTACTAGTTACAGAGGGAATATGACACTCATTAGTAATAGTGAAAACATTTAACACTATTAAGTGTACATTTGTGCATTGTGTTTCAGGTTTAATGAGAAAACTCTATGTGTTCCACACCAAATATATATACTCTTTGTGCATCATTTCACTTGTTCCCCCTTCACTAATTAAACAGATGTTCCATGTGTATATAGTTAAAATAAGCCATTCAGAAGTCTAATGTATTCCTATTATATTAAATTGCACTACTTGCAGTTTGTCTTTAATACTGGGAAATCTCATTTAAAAAAAAAAAACTAGAGCATTTAAAAGCCAATTTTAGCGATCCTTTTCTGTGTTCTGTAAGCTTCCTGATTCCGAGGGGTTAGAGGTCACATTGCACTTCCTCTCTGACTCAGGAACTGTTCAAAAAGGATTCAGAGTGAAGCAAAGACACACAGAAGCTCGTGGCAAACTGAAAATATTCTGTAAACTCTTCTGAAGAAATTTAGTGAGAAAACAGACTGAAAAGAAAGTCTTTAAACACAGAAGGCGTGTAGACATATTCTGCAAGCCACATTTTTAACTGCTTTTTTTCATCAAATATGCAGGGAAAAGTTATACAACCTTAATGACATCACTAGAAAAAAAAAACAGGGATTAAAACTATATTATCCACTATGAATAACACTATATATAAATACTGTGTTAAACATTAAAAATTAAAACAGTAAAGAGTTTTAACATTCCCCTCTACACACATGCATTTCCCAGCAGTCAAACCAGCCCCCAAACTAGACTTGTTTTATTAAAGTTAATTAGTTACTACATTATTGTCAAAAAAGAGAGTGAGATGACAGAAAAGAAAGGAAAAGGAATCAAAAAATAAAAAATAGAACTGTTTCAGTTTGGTATTTCCTTTAGATTCATAATAGTTTAATTAAAATAAGCTTATTACTATATAATTTACTCTTTCTAGTGGGAATACTGCAATATTACAGTAGCAGGGAGACTAATATCTGTAAACTGGAATTAATGTAAAGAAAATAGAAAGTATTACCTTTAGGTGATTTCATTTAAAATATATTTCAGAAACAGCCTGTTTTAAGACAAATAAAATATAAATAACTAACAGATAGTTTTATTTGTCTCTGAGCTTTTTTTTTTTTTTTTTCTTTAACTGTCCAATCATTCCTTATAGCCTATCTTTTTAAAGATACACTCAGGTCCATATATCATCAGTAGAATTAAGTAAATTATTTCCCTGGATGAAGGAAACTGTATCTTCTGAGGAAGGACATTTTTTTTCCTCTCTGGCAAGAAGGATAAATTAGGTGAGTTTTTATTCTGGCTTTCTTCTGTGATTTTAATAGAAGAATGCAAGGCTTTCTTTTTGAAACCACCAGAGAGGAATAGTGACTGTCAAAGCTAATGAAATAATCACCAAGTTTTATGGGTGAAGCAGACCAGGCTGTTTTCATAGCTAGATCCTTGTCTTGACTAGAAATAAATGTGACTATTATAGATCTTGGGTCTGAATTTTTTTGTGCTTGATGTCACTACAGTTAAAGAGCTAAGACAGGGCTTCGGGAAGGTTTAATGTTTTAAGGATCTAAGTGGATAAAAAGCTTACCATGTTATCTTCACATACAGTCAGCTAGACACTCCAGCAGCCAGCCAGCCAGATAGCCACTCCAGCATCCAGCCAGCTTTTGTACCCATATCTGCATCTCTTTCACTCCAGTGGTGATGTCATGGTAGAGGGTGTGGCCAGTGTCAAACTGGCCACACCCCTATGTCCCACTTTGGCCTGCTTAAAAGGCAGCAACCCCAATACAGGGTGAACTATAAACTACAAGAATATAGTATGAGACTTTGTCTACGGTAATCTGGACATGAGGGAAGTTCAGTGCATCATACTGTTTACCCAAACATTGAGATATGATTGTTACTGATGTAGACTGAGAAACTTCCACCTTTAGTCTCTGTCCATGCAGTTACTAAGTCTAAATGACACTGTAGCCTTGCACTGCCAGGGTACTCTCTGTGGTTTTAAACCATGACTCTGTAACTGCACAGATGTCTGCATTTCCCAAGGTGTGGAGAGTTTGGAGGGAGTGTAACATCTTGCTCAGCCTCCTGCCATTGATCAGTAACAGCTTTAGACTTCCTTGGGTAGATTTTGCTGTGTTAGAAGGTTTGTCAATTTGGTATTGCCTGAAAAGGGCTCTCTCTCAGAGGACAATATTTTAACCAATATTTGAAAGCCTATAAAAGACAAATGCAGACCATCCTTGGTAAAGTAACATGGTTTGTTCACCATGTCCTCCCAAGCTGACAAATATTGTATTCCCCTAGAATAATAGCTAAAACTAAGCCAATTATTAAAGTCAATCATCTTCTGTTGATATTGTGGCATTAGTCCTGGTGAAGGTAAAATGCTGCTCAATGCTAGGCATATGCCAGCATGTGACACATAATTTGAGAGCTCCATATTGTCTCTCTTCATATAGTCTAGGCTGGTACATCTCAGGTAATTTACACCTACTTGGACTGTGACTGAATCATACTGGTACCTCTGTTGCAATGATTTCAGTGCATGTGTAACTTGGCAGAACCTGGCCCCTGATAATCAAGTGATCATTATTTTCTCCTTGTTCAGCCTGTTGAGGGAAGCATCAGTATGTCATATGGTGGAGTTGCCTATGAATAAAGTCTGTGGTTGTGAATTTTCTTGCCTAAAAGGCTTGGTAGTTGATATTCCACTGGGTGTGGCTTTATGTGCAGTGTTAAGTGTCATTTCTGTTGAGTGTTTCGGGGTTTGCTGAGGTTAATTTTTGCAGGTGGAATATCTGGGAGGACTTTGGGGTTTGGTAAGATTGCATTTAAGTGCCTCAGCATAAGAAGGTCTATGTGTGGGGTGGGTACTATGTGTGGTGGGTGTAGTGTGTTTGCTTCTGAGAACCAGATTGTTGTTATAAGTGTTTGTATGGCAGAGTTTTGCCTTGGAAGCCAATTTACATATACATCTCTTGCATACACCATTTGCTTCTTTGTGAAGTAAATGTTTGACAGTGAACATTAAACACTTGTTATATTGTCTCAGTATACTCATATCTACCAAACTGGCTTCCAAGAAATTGAGGAAGTTTATATCTATGATATCAGGTCCATTAAAGGGTTATCTAAAGGGTGTAGTACTTGATGGGCAGCTGCATGCAATGCATCAAATTTATACAGGCACCTAAAACCCAAGAAATTGTCGTCTTAGTCCTCTAGACCATAAAACAACTACACTTAACAGATTTCATATGTGATTTCCAACTGTGGTATCCTAGGCCACAACCTACTGTCACTAGATAAGTATGTAAAAATGCAAAAACATTGCTTGAAAGAGTAATGCTATCACAAAACAACTTAAACAAACTACCTGGACAAGGTCATTTCAAGTTTTATGGATCTTTAAAATGATCTAAAATGCAAAATTAACAAATAAAGCAAACATAAAACAGTATCACTCAATACCAGTTAAAAGAAGTGCAAAATAATAAAACTCTTATCTGCTGAGGTTGGAGCAGGATTAATTCAGGAACCTCTCGGTATGTGGTGAGGGCAACAAGCAGATGAGGTCTCTGGGAAAATGAACACGAGACAATTAGTAAATATGGTTTACTCAAGACCAATACTGGTTTGCTGGGTTGTCACTCAATATTATGAATTTTCAGAAAACAAAGGTTGGGAAAATGCCTAAATAGCTTACACAACAGACAATAGAAATAAAAGAGTGGAGGGGGACTTTGCAAGTCAGATTATCTTAAGGGGAGGAAACCAGAGGCTCAGACATCTAAAACCACAACAGGAAATGGGTGAGAGAGTTGAGGAAGAAACAGAAAAGGGTAAACCTCAGGTAGGTTAGAATTTCAGAAACTTTAGCTGAATGTCTCATTGGGGGATGGTGCAGACACAAACAACAGGGAAGCAGAAAGGCTTTGGAATGCAACTTTAAGCAAGTAAATGATAAGCAGAACATATAACTCTAGCAGAACAACTAGAATATAAACAGCTGTAAAAGTACTGAAGCCCCAATCCTGGAGCAGAATTCACAATACTCCACCTATTGCAATTCTACCACAGTCTAAAGCACCAAGCATGTAAAAATTTACCAGTTACAATGTTAGTGGAAAAATGCAGTAATAAATGACTAAATGAGACTCAAATCCAGCTGCAGTTCACAGCTCTGCCACACCTGCAAATGAAACTACAACACTAAAGCCCCACATATGCTTCAAACTTCAAACAACTAGTCTTTAAAAGAAATTCTACTTATGCAGATAGAAGTGCAGTATAATGCATAAATGATGCTAAGATCTTTCAGCAATTCACAATCCTCCCATAGCTACAACAGAAACTACAAGACTAAGGTCCCAGAACAAACTACAAAATGCAAACAGATAACATTTTTGGTTAAAACATGAAAAAAAGCAAATAAGTATCACTGCATATGAATGCAACTTAAAATATTTAAGCAGAACTTTTTAATGAAAAGCTCGTTTCTCAAAGTTTGGACTTTCTGCACTTCTCTGAGTCTAGCATAAGGGGTTATTATAGCAATAACCCACGCCTGGGTGTGGGTAATGTGGGATATACCCACGGTTGGTGTGGTTTGGTCCCGAGGGACCAAACAAAGACAACCGTGGGTAAATCCCGCATTACCCACACCCAGAAGTGGGTTATTGTTATTATACTATGATATTATTTAAGAAAAGAAATAATTACTTTTCTTACATAATGGCATTGTATAATGCCTCTTTGCTGCCCTTTTGCAGCTGTCTGGTATCCGCGGCAGTTCTGATGTACTGTGCATGCCTACGCAGTACATCAGAGCTGTGGCCAAAAGCAATGGAGAAAGCAAGATCTCTGTTGCTTTTACTCTTTCGCTATGTTAAATGGGTTTAACATAGCGAGACAGCTTTAAAATAAGCAACGGAGATGTCCGTTGCTTATTTTAAAGCTGTCTCGCTATGTTAAACCCATTTAACATAGCGAAACAGTAAAAAGCAATGGAGATCTTGCTTTCTGTTTTTTTTAAACCTGTCTCGCTATCTTAAATGGGTTTAACATAGCGAGACAGCTTTAAAATAAGCAACGGAAATCTCTGTTGCTTATTTTAAAGCTGTCTCGCTATGTTAAACCCATTTAACATAGCGAGACAGGTTTAAAAAAAAAGCAACAGAGAAAGCAAGATCTCCGTTGCTTTTTACACACTGTGTTGCTATGTTAAAGGAGTTTAACATAGCGAGACAGCTTTAAAAAAAGCAATGGTGATCTCCGTTGCTTTTTTTAAACCTGTGTCGCTATGTTAAACTCTTTTAACATAGCGAGACAGTGTTTTAAAATAGACTTATACTAATGGAAAAAGTCCGGGGGACTGGACTTTTTTCCATTAGTATAAGTCGATTTACAACATGCACGCTGGCCAATCAGCATACACATTTTGGAATATTAATGGGGGGGTCATGGTATAATAGGTTTTATGCAAGTGTCAATAATTGCTTGGAAGCCTGGGATATACAGAGTTTATATAGCATTGATTTGATCCATTCTGTTTGCAATGCTTTGAGTATTGAAGTATTGATAAGGTAACGAGGGATGCTGCGAATCAGGGATGTGTTCACTATTACTCTGAAGCAGTAATAAGATGAGAAATGAAGTATAAGTATTTGAGAAGACTGATTTGGCATTTAAAAGTAGAATGAGAAAGTGAGTGAGTTTTTAATGTCTGAATTCATTGTTGTATATGTAGTGGGTATGTGACAAAATGAAGGAAAGGAATCTGTAAATATATAGGAGTGCTTTGCGATAAATAAAGGAGATAAGTGGGTAGGTGAAATTTGTGTCTGTGTGAGAAAGGTTGGTGAGGTGGGCTATTTTATTTGCATCAGTGTTGTATGTTATGGTGAAGGTAGAAGGCTGTGAGGAGTGAGGTTGGAAAGGAACAAGGTGAGGAAGAACTAGTGCTGGAAAGGAAGAAGCATGTTGAGATTTTCTGGGTGGATTGAGTGAGAAGTGAATGAGTAAATAGGTGTTTTGTGAATGAAAAGTGACAGATGAGAAGATGAATGGGGGGTTAATTAAAGATTTAAAATGTTAAGGGAAGATGTGGAAAGAAAACAGTCATTGTGTACTTATATGGAGACAATTGAATTAGGGATAGCGATAGTGATTTTATGGAAGGGTATCTATTTACTGGACAGTCTTTGAATGAATGTGTGGGCTAGAGATTATTGAAAGTACCATGGGAGATGTTATAGGGCTAGAGAGTGAATGGATACAGGCAGGTTAGGGGATATTAGCATGCAGGAAGAATGATTATGTCCCTTTAAAAGAGTTTTCTAATGTCAGAAGAAGTGGGAGGAGAGTAGGGGGAAATAAAGCCATGATCAGGAAGATTGGCTAAGGCCTTCAGAGTAGGAGGGAGAGATGTGGATCAGGCAACCCTCAGTGGTAAGTAATCAATGCAGGCATGCACCAAAGGGTGCAAACTGAGATGAAGATGTACTAAAAGTAATGTGCCATCATAACCTTAAAGTTCACAAAAGAACCAACTTAGTAGTTAACTGCTTAACCCACTAATGTTTTACAAAGCATCTCATTATTAAGAAGTTATGGATAAGTACAGAAGGAGTAAATAAAACAGAAAATAATGATCCAAGTAGCCAGAATGCTGCATTTGATTGCCTCTGGCTTTGAAATTCACCTACCACCACCACCACCCCCACCACACAGACACACATCCACACACACACAAATGGGTCTAAATTAGATACTCAAAGTTACTGAACTTCGAATACGATATGATCGACACCATATCGTCGAAGTCCAGTAACACTGAATATCTAATAAAAACAGTAAATAAAGTTAAAAAACAGAACTACTTGCTCTAAGCAGCAGGGCAAGCCTCTTCGATGTTCTGCGGTTTCGCTGTTTACGTGTCGGCAATGTCAGATTCAACATTGTGTCTGTTCGAGATTTTGATATAGACCCACACAAACATACACAAATCAGCATTAGAACATGGCACTTAATTAGTAAAGAATTAATCCTATCTTTTACATAAAATATATTTTCCAATAAAATCTCCTTAACAATTACATCTCTTCCACACATAAAAAAAAATCTCGTCTCTTTCTATAGTGTTTATTTTTCTTTCTTCATATTTTCCCATGATCTCACATAACAGCATCCATAGGTTCATAAGTTCATAGGTTTTATAGGTAGGTACTAGGCTATAGGTTTTATAGGTAGGTACTAGGCTATCAGCTCGAGGGCCTACATAAGCCTAGCCAACAAAGTTCCCTGGCTTATGCCACCCAAGAAAGTTATTTTCCTGTGCCACTGTCGAGCAGAGACACAGAAGTGATCCCCGGGGTGTATTTCCTATTTCCCTTCCACTGATCAAGATTTTTCTTGAAGAGTGCTAATGAAGAACTTTGCTTGACATAGATGGGTAGCCTGTTCCAGAATATGGGAAGTCTCTGGGACAGGAATCTATCCCTCCAGCATGTCCTGTTTATTGTGGTAGGAAGAGACCAAAATATATAAATAATAATATTTTTGATGTGTGGTAGTTTAGACAAGTGGATCACAACACTTTGGCCCAAAGTTCATATAGGAAATTTACACAATACAATACCTTCTTCATGCCACCAGTAAACAAAGTTCATTGATAGGGGTTACCATCCTGATCGATCAATCTAAACCAAAAATCAAGTTAGAAATAGCTCCATGTCAGACCAGAAGGAGATTTCATTCATATATTTGGTAATAATACACCCTTTGTTCAGACAAATGTCAATAATCATTGGGGAATTCTAAAGAGCTCATGAACATCTTGGTGAAATATTACCTGGTACATGTTCTTTTCATATAAGTCATTTTACTTTAAGAGGTATACCTCCTAGACCAATACAAACCACTATATTAAGTGATCATTGAGAGGATGTTATCCCTTGTGACATGTAATGCATGCCAATACATTTTATAAAAAAATATGGAATTTACCAGCAAGAATACTCCCAAAATATATGACATTAATGTTTTAACACTTGCTATCAGAAATAAAAAACTGTCCAATGCATTATGTAAAAATACATAAGATACATAAACGGCCAAATTCAGATTTACTATTACTGATAAAATGAGGGCTATGTCTTGATTCTTGCCGATCTTTTATTGTTCATACCCATATATATGATGATATTGTGATTTTTTGAAATAATGTTATATTTTTTTTTTATTTTAAAAAAAAATAAATAGTTTTGTACATTATTTATGTATTATGTTGGGTTATGGACCAGTTTATATATCAATTTGTGTAAGTGGTTGTTTTTTATGTGTTTTATGTTATGCAATTCTTATATAAATGGATATTACAATGCACCATGTGTTTGTTTGTCTGCACTGAAGAAGGCTCGTCTCCCTGGGTGCTGGTTCGTTTTGTTGGGAGTTTATACTGTTTATTGTGGTGACAAGGTTTAGGTCCCTAGAGCGTGTATCTTGGAGGGATTGGGATTTCTTTAGGTGTAACATGTCCAACAGCTCTGGGTTTGACATAGCTTTATATGCTAGGCAGAGATCACCTCAGAGTAGGTGATATGCTATGGAGTAAAGCTGGAGTTTTTTGAGGCGGTCAGTGTAGGGCATTTATTTGAGGCCAGTAATCCTCTTTGTGAGGTACTTCTGTGGCCTTTCCAGCTGCTGCAGATGTCTTGTGAGGTACATTCCAAAAGGGGCGTTGTACAATATAATGGGTCTAATGAGTGTCGAGTAGAGGGGAACAATGACCTCTTTTTTCCTGGATGAGAACTGTTTTATGATGAGTTGTGCCATGTAGAAGAACTTCCTGACTACTGTGGTGATGTGACTATCAAAGGAGAGACTACTGTCCACCTGGGTCCCAAGTTCTCTTATCACACATTCTGTGTTAAGTAGATTGCTGCCTATGTGGTACTTCATGGGTACAGAGTTTTTACCAAAGTGGATGACACTGTACTTTTTGGCATTGAGCTTGAGGCCATAGCTCTGACACCAGGTATCTGTCTCAGCGAGGCCCTTCTGCAGGATGTCCACGTCATTTGGGGACTTGACTATGGCTCCTAGTTTGCAGTCATCTGTGAACTTCATTAGCCAGAGGCCTTCTGTGTTAGCCTGTACTTCAGAGAAGTAGATACCAAACAGGAGAGGTCCCAGGACGGAACCCTGTGGTACTCCACTTGTCACTGCTTTCAGGTCAGATTTGGGGTCTGCAACATTTACAGTGTGGGTTCTGTCAGTGAGCCAGTTGGCAGCCCATCTTGTGATGTAGGGATTTATACCTAGTTTAGTGAGTTTAGCTATAATTCCAGAATGGGGGATGGTGTCAAAAGCCTTGGCAAGGTTAAGATAGGCTGTGTGAATCACCTTACCCTCATCTACAGCTTTGGTGACTGCCTCAAAGAATTCGATCAGGTTCTGGAGGCATGATCTGCCTTTCACAAACCCGAACTGGGTGGAATCCAGAGTTTAGAGGTTACCAATGTCTTTGTTTATGAGTTACATGATGATACATTGCATGGCCTTGCAGGCCAGGCTTGTCAGGCTAATAGGTCGATAGTTCCTAGGATCAGTGGTGGCTCCCCATTTGTGGAGTGGGACACCTGTTGCTGTGCACCATTCAGTGGGTACAAAGCCTGATGCAAGGCTGTTATTGAACATGGTGCTTAAGTGGGGAGCCAGTTTGTTCTGAAGTTCATGTAAAATGCAGCCTGGGATGTTGTCCAGTCCCATGGATGCTGTGTTTTTGGCTTTAGAGAGTGCAGCTTTTACCTGTGTAGTTGTGATTACAGGGACTCTGCATTCTTCCTGTATAGCTATGGGCCCTTTAGGGTAAAGTTATCACTGAACCTATCTGCTAGGATGTTGGCAATATCAGTTGATTCTGTAATTTTCTTGCTGTTGTACTGTAACTCAGAGCAGATCTGGGCATTGCCATCGAGATTCTTGACATAGCTATATAATGCTTTGTGGTTGTCCTTAGAATTAGTGGTGATTTTGTTTTCATAGCTAGCTTTGGATGATCTTATAAGGGATCTCAGCTTTTTACTGAGGCTGACCAGGGAGCTCCTCCACTCATGGGATTTTACTCTCTTTTGCAACAGTTTCTTCCTTCTGTTGTACAGTTTGTTTATGGCAGGAGACCACCAGATTGGCTTTCTTTATTTGGAGGAGAGTGTCTTGGTTCTGTTTGGGATAGCACGATCAATGCACTCGTGTAAGTGCTTATAGAGTGCATTTGTGTAGGACTCAGCAGTTGTAACTGTATTGTCCATCTGAATGGGTGTCATGAAGTTCACCACTTCTGTCTTAAGAAGCATGAAGTTGGCTTTGGAAAATTTTTTTATCATGGTTTCCTTAATGGGGGGTGGGAGCGGAATGTGGATATCAAGGGTGATTAGCTTATGGACGGATCGGACCAACGAGGAGTTGACTTCAGGTGTGAAACACCAGTCACTCATGTTGGTAATGACTAGGCCTAGGATACTGTTGCCCCTGGTGGGGGTGTGGATAAGTTGATCCAGGGCATTGGAGTTTATGAATTCCAGAAAGCGTTGAGCTAAGGGGTTGGTACACAAGTAGTTTTCCCAGTTAATGGTGGGGTAGTTGAAGCTGCCCATTATTAGGGTGTTTGGTTGAACCCTAATAGTTTCCAGTACATCAAGAAAAGAGGAGTGGGAATCCTGGGGCATGGTAGGGGATCTGTAGCAAGCTATAATTTGGATTGCGATTTTGCCCAGAGTTAGTTGCACTTGGATAACCTCGGATGCATTATGCTGAGCAACTAGCCTGGAGGTGTGGATATCCTTAATGAATATGGACACACCAATACCTTTGGTGTTTCAGTCCAGGTTTCATGGCCGAAAAGTGTGGTATGAGTTATAGCCTGGTAGTGCAGGGGTGCTCTCTGGAGCCTTGAACCAGGTCTCAGTCACTGCACAGATATTGATGTTCTCCATTTTAAGGAGTACCTCGAGTGAGTGCATTTTGAGATTTAGACTTCTAGCATTGAGAAGCATTACCCTCAGTTTTTGCTTGCCTGTTCCTGTTATGGTGGTGAATTTGTTATTTGAACCTTGCCTAAAAAGGCACTATAGGGGCAGCAAGAGCCTTAGCCAATATCCAGAATCCCAAGGGCGACAGGTGCAGGCCATCTGTGGCAAAGCATAGTGGTCTGTCGATCATGTCATCCCAAGCAGACAGATACTGGATCCCCTTAGAATGACACCAGAAGCTTAGCCAAATGTTGAAGTCAATCATTTTGTCCTTGTACTGCAGTATCATTCTGGGCAATGGCAGAATGCTACTCAGGGCTAGTGTCATAACTGCCTGGGCTACAAGATCGGAGAGCTCTTCCATGTCTATTTTCATGTAGTCCAGGGAGGTATGTCTCAGGTCATTCACACCAACATGGACAATGACAGAGTCATATTTGTACTTGTTGTGGAGTGACCTGAGTGCGTGGGTTATGTGGTGGATCCTGGCACCCAACAGGTTAGCCTGGTGAGTGGGACATTAGTGTGCCTGACTATAGAGTCACCTATGACTAGTGTGCTGGGTATGTTGTTTTGCCTTATTGGCTGTGGTTGAGTGGCACACTGAGTCTGTGGCCTATGTGTCATTTGGGTTCTGTTGGGGGATGGAAGTTGCTTGCATTTTTGCTTTGGAGGTCTCTGATGCTTAGACAGATTATTATTGAGAGCCTCCATAAATGTTTTTGTGTTACTATGTGTGGATTTTGGTGGTGTAGATTTAGTGAGACTATGTGATGAGTGTGGTGTGGTGCAAATGTTTACCTTCTCATCATGACTGTCAAGTTCGGTCTTGGTTGGAGAGAGCTTTACCTCCAGTTTGGCTAGATAAGTGCATCTCTCACAGGTTGTAGTGTTGGGTGGTAGGAGGAGAGGGTTGTTAGTGTACATAAGACAATTTTTACATTGCCTCAAGATGCCCAGATTCACCAGATAGACAGGAGAGAACACTGAGAGCTGACCCTTGGACATACCTGAATAAAAAACTATTTTCCTCTAGATAAGTGAGGAAAGTGAGTACAAATGCTATTTTTCTCTAAGCAAGTGAGAAATGTAAGCACAAAAACTGTTTTCCTCTAGGTAATGAGGAAGGTTGAGTGCTATATTAATTAGTGGCTTATTTAGTGCTATTTATTTATCCCATCATCTCTTTGTTATACCATTCCTTTCTCATCATTTCCTACACTCATACTTTTATCTTCCACATTTTAATGTTACTTTTGTATTCCTTCATTGTTTTATGTACATAACCTTTTTTCTTTTCTCCAGTTTTTCTCTAATTTTATTTATGGTCATTCTTTTTCATATTTTTATACAATAATTCCCCCAATATATATTCTCTCCTTTCCCTACATTCATTAGTAGCAAAAATAAATGTAAAGATGCCAAAGTGGTGGGGTACTTAACCCTAATCACCTTTTTCATTTTAAGAAATACACAATGCCTCTCCTTATTGGGCTCATCCTCAAACCTTATATGATACCAAACATGTTCTCCTATAATTATCTTTCTTTACATTCTTGAAAGAAATGCACTCCCATCATAACTTCAGCTGTATTGATTATATTCCACTGAATATTTGACTTTCAATTTTAATCTTCAAATATATCCAGGGAAATAGAACGAATTATCTTGCTTAGTACACTTTAAGTGTTTACAGTACTTTATTGCTTATTTAATTGAATTCCAAAACTTTTCTTACAGTTTTTTTTCAGCAAACCTTACTGGCTCTATATCTGAACATTTATGTGGCCATGTAAAGCATGTGTTTGCACCCCATTTTTATTTATTTATTTATTTTTGCATTAAATTGCAAGTTAGATAAAATAGCTGATATTATGAGATGCTATAATAAAGCCATTCTCGGTCAGTTTACATATTAAGTAAACTGACATCAGGACACAAGGCGCCAAAACTGACATCAGACGCTGATGTCGGTTTTGCCATGGTCATGCCGATGAGCAGAAGTTGCTGTGTGCCTCGGATGCTATGAATTTGTTGCGGATTTTCCTCTGTATCCTTGAAATCTGGCGAATGCGAATTCGTTTGTTTGATTCGTTTTTTGTAGATTGTTTCAATTTTTTGGGTGTTGGCGAAGGTTGTTTGTAGATTGTCAGAAACCGTGGGATTCTGTATTTTGGTATTCAGATTTCGTTTGAAATTTATCATTTCTTTTGTATTCTTGTTTGGGGCCTGCGCACGTGCTTGTTCAAGATAGTCGTGTGTTGCTAGGGTTGGAGCGCATCTATTAAGCTGTCTTTTTTGTAGCGGTTAGTCTTAAACGTCTCAGGGAATGGGTTGATGTTCTCGGAGGGCATAGCCCGGGGCTGTGGCAGCTTCCTGGGAAGCGTCAATTGTCCCGCCAAGATTAAGGCCAGGAGAGGAGAGGTGGTTCTTTAGTTTCCAGAGTGGAGAGGCAGGGAGGGATGTCAGGGACCGGGTTCAGGCAGGAGGTAGGATTCTGAGGGTGTGGTTCCCACACTTGGGAGGAAGGCAGCAGAGAAGTTGATTCTTCCTGAGGGCCTTCAGTGGTTATTTCCGCTCTTCAAGGCTTCTGGCTCTCTGTTGTCCAGTTTGAGCTCTCTTTGTGTCAGAGGAGTTGACCAGCACCAGTCTTTGCCTAAGGTTAAGCTCTGATTCATGCTGAAGATTTGACTCCTTCTGCTTCTCCTCCAGAGGATTTTTCTTTTTAGATTGTTTCAGAGTCAGAGAGGATGCACTTAAGTGGGAAGAAGTTATTCTTCTGATTCTAGGAAAAGGCTTGGATTTTTTTCTGATGTTCCCAGAGCCCTGGCATTCCCCCTCACGCTTTTCTATGTGGAGACTGATTTTTTTGCTTTCAGAGAAGTTTATTCTTCTTGGAGGTGTTTTAGAGTTCAGCTTCAGGACAGGCTTGGTGCCTGCTGGGATACCCCTTTCTGGTTAGGTGCTATACCCTGGAAATACCCCCTGTTGGAAGATGGGTTTTGAGAGGTGCCTGTTATAGCTGATTTCCTGATTCCCCTGGTTCTGGAAGGATAAATAGTCTTTTGTAAAGGCCTCCAAGGTCTCCTCATCTTCATAAACCTCCTTGTCAGAGCCCGGAGAAGGAGAAAGAAAAGCCTTCCAATCAAAGCTTTCTTTTATAAGAGTTTCGTCCTAAAAAGATAAATCTGGATGAAGGCAGATAGATGGGGAAGAGCCTGCAAGATGTCTCTACCTTAGCTGAGGGGTGAGCCAATTCTTTTGGTATGTTGGAATTTTGGTGTTTGTCTCTTTCTTACTGGGTAAATGCGTGGATGCTCTGGGTGTTCTTATCTGAGCAAAGAATTGCAAGAGGATTTGCCACATGTCTAAGTTTAAGGTGAGCATTTGGGATTGCATGTTTTCAATGCTGTCTTTGCATGTCCTTTGGTGGGTGGTGGAATCTGGTTTGGTCTCTCCAGAGAAGCGTGGTTTTGGAGTGGAAGTATCCTTTAATGTGTGGAAAGACATGGCAGACAGCAGTTTTTTTGCCATGTGTTTGTTGTAAGGCCTGTGGTTTTTCTCCTATCTGAAAATGGAAAGGCGTGGTGTATCTTTGAGCTGGTATAAGATTTTTGCAAGGAGGCCCCAAGTTTAGTAGGATTTGCTGGTGAAGGGGTGGGGATATCTTGCAGGCTGTTCAGTCCAGGTTCCTGTCTAGACGGTAGCCAGTAGGTTCGGGCCTTCAGGGCCCAAGTTCAGGCTTTCTACCTGCAAGATGGAATTGGCCAAGGGGCCTTGCTTTCAACAACCCACAGGACGACTCCACTTTGGATACAGAGTTTTCACTTCTGGCCGTTTGGATGGAAGGAAGGCCCTTTCAAAGTCTTATTGGAAATTGATTAGGCTTTTTCAAGAGCATGGGACATATCATCATAGGGCAGCAAGTACTATTTCCTTGCCACCAGTTTTCAAACTCCCTCAAATGGGGCATGTACCTTACACTAGTACCTAGAACTGCGAAAAACAATAAGAACAGGCTTCAATTTGGGGCCATTCAGGATTTATCCTGGCCAGAAGTGGGCGGAGGCCCGAATTCTCGCCAACAAAACCTACAAAAGCAAACAAACGATTGAGAGATGAGCAGCTTTTCTCTCAACTCCCACCTTCACATTCCTCCCAAGCAGCTCTGGTTCACGTTCTGGTTTTCTTTGTGTCTGCTACTCTTAGACCTTCAGGTTGATTTATGCATCCTCTATCTAGACTACTCATGTTGTTATCAGGCCCAGCTAAAGGCAAGTCTCTTTCTTCAGAGGCAAAGAGATACACTGCTGCAGTTCCCTTTGCGATTCTATCAGCCCAGCTTCCAGACCCAGGCAAACTTCTTCATCATTTTCAGTGGGCTAAGAGAAGTACGCTGATATCTGGGCTTATTCTATCCTTGGTGCCCTCCCTAAGAAAGTTCATCTCAGACTCATCATTTGCCTGTGGTCCAGGCAATCTTATACATCCCTGGGGAGTTCAATTCCTGGAGAAAAGTCCAGTCTATCTTTTCACAAACTGTGCTTTCTGGGTGAGACTGAGAAGGCTTCCTTAGAGAACCAATTTGTCAAATCGTTTCAAAAAAATCTTCTTTTCTTTACTTCAGTCAGTTCATCTAAAGGGACACAAGCACTGCAAGGACAGACCTTCAAATGTGTAGGTATTTTGCATTCCCATTTGGACACTGTCAATCAAATAAACAATTGCATTGTAGAAGCTACAATGTCAAGAAAATAATGTATGGAGCTCCCCAAGCCAGGATGTGACCAATTCATCGGTGAATAATACCAAAACGACTCAAAAATGTGACCCTGGAAGAGGCATTGGGTAAAAACAATAAACGGACAAGACCGCCAGAGGCGAAATACTTTAGCACACAGCATTCAAAGACAATAAATGGATGTGTCATCTAAACAATTCTGGGCATAAACTTCAAGGCCTCTACTGCCAGGACAGTGCAATATTAAAAACAGACTTTCAGACTGTGTCCAATTACTCTTGCGGCAAGGCAAGGGCATTCTTATTCCAACTTCAGACACAACAGTCAACAAGCTGATCAGGCCTACAGTTTACAGCAAAAATGAACTCTAAAGGTTTCTGCCAGAGACACACAACAGGTTTTGATTGTTCTGGACAGACAAATTATGGATCCCCACAGTGGAACTTGAGCCTCATGTATATGCAAAGTTGACAGTGTTATGGGGAACTCCATGGAGCAGAGATCTAGGAGGGGAGATTAATCTTACAGCTAACCAAGTTTTGGAGTCTGACAAACTCATCAGAGCCTTCGCTTTGCCAAGGCTCTATCCCAATTAAAAATGGCCCTCTGCTATTAAGTGATTCATCTCAAACCTTGCAAGTCCTTCCAAAGGTACACCAAAAGGCCAAAACCAGTCCAAAGGTCCTTTATTAGCTTCCAAAGGGCAGGCCAAAGACAGGCCTGGACAAGCCTGCCAACCAAGTCTGGTATCCCCCTTGGCCTCTTGCCAGCAGCCTCCTCCTCTACTGGTACAGATTCCAAGTGCCTCCATACAGGAGCCTTGTCATCTTCTCTACACACTCGGCTAGGGCATAGTCATTTTAAAACCCTGAGGGTCTCCAGCTTCCACAACAAATTTTGTTTTAAATTTTGGAGGCCAGAAGGGGTAGTACAGTTACAAACAAGTTTTGAATGGAGAGATTTTTATTTTTGGGAGATTTACATCAAATAAATGGACAGATTTTACTTGGATATTTTATTTAAGCAATACCTTAAGGAGTTTCAATAGCAAGGTTTGTCCTTCTCCTCTATAAAGGTTCATGCTGCAGCAATTTCTGCTCACTTTGTGACTGTGACCCACCAGTATTTTCTGCTCACGTTTATTTGACTGTAACCCTTCATTATTTTCCTAAGTATTTAAAAGAGAGTAGACCCTCCTGTAGAATATAAGGCCCATTGTGGAGAAAATTGCTGCTGATCTCAACTCAATCCCACTTTGAGAAACTCCAACCTTTACAGATACTAAAAGCAACAGAGTTTTTTTCCATTTTTCATGGAAGACTAGTTTACAGTTTAGAATTTCTTGCGAAGAGTGGTTGTTGAGCCTTTCTGCTTTTTTGGCAGTTGAGCCTTTCACCTTTCCACAAGATATTTCTTTTCTTTTTTTAGTCCTTCTTTTTTCCTAGATTAAGTTTCTTCTGTGCTTTAATTCGTTGTATGCTTCTTTTAAATAATTTTTAAAAAATTTTTAAATTTAAAGAGGCACACAGACAATTTTTTGGATATTGACAGTGTTTATATTATTGAGACAAAAACCTTCAGTCTCAGCAGTTGTTGTTGCTTTGTTTTTTTTAGTTGCTTTTGGTTTCCTTTTAAACCAAAACTATTTCTAACTATTTGTTTTTAAATTTTTTTTTGTTCTATTTCCATCATGGGAGATTTTTTCTCTAGATTCCAGCTGGGATTAGGGCCTCTGCACTGCCACTTCTTTTTTTTAAGGGCAGCTTTTTTAAGGGCTTGGCTTTTAAAGATATTGGCAGTGCAAGAAATTTCTAAAAAGCATTACCACCTTCCAATTTACCACTCTCCACTTTACTCTAAATATTGGCTGCAATGAGCTGCAATTTTACAAGGCTTGCTATTTTGCCTTCCTGCTTGTAGTTCTGCATCCTCCCTTACTTGCCCGGGATTCTACACAGCAATGCCAGATGATGGAGATGAAGAAGATGACAGTTAGTACCTATAATGGTAATGATAGAGATCCACAGATCATCCATGTTATCCTCCACCCTCCTCTCCTCCTCCTTCCCCTCTGTTGTTGTGGGTGGTTGTGTGTATTTGTTGTTTGTAAATATGGTTAGTGCATGGGTGGTGGTTTTGCTGGTTTGGTTTTTGGCCTTTTTTTTTTTTAGGGGGCCTTCTCTGGGCAGGGAAGCAAGAAAAGACTGAGGGGTCAGGTCATGCGCGCTTTTTTGTACCTGAGACTCGATGTCAGTTTTAAAGCGCTTTGACGTCAGCCTAATACTTTTGGTTTCGCGATGACCCGAGGAGCTGCGGACTACCCATATGTAAGGACTGCAGCAATGTGGATCTTCGAACATCTACATTTATGGTAGGTACAAAACTGTACTTTTCTTGTTTGCCTGGTTGTTTCATTAAAAAACAGCTCCATCTAGCTAATAAAAGTATTTTTCCAGTGTTCTACCACTGTTTGTCATATGTTTACAACTTTTCATGAATTAGAGTTAAGTGTTTGGCTGGTTTCTAGTCTAAGTGTAAACTTACAGAGGGCAGTAGTGGTTATTTGGTGGCAAGGAGTAATATATTTATGTATTACATTTGTTTTCCAGGATAGTCCATGCTCCATTTTCAGTGGAGGCCTAAGGAGAAAAGGAAAATCTCTGGAAGAATTCCAACATTACATAAAGGAAAAGAGTTATGCAAATAATCAACAAATAGACAAAAGTTAAACAGAGTATCATCTTTTAATAGCAGCATCATATAATAAGCTATGACACTTCTGAGGAGAAAAACTCTGAAACTTATGTTACATAAAGAACAAAGTAAACAGAGGTAAAAACTAATCAACAGATATACAACATTTAACCAGAGTATCATTAATTATTAGCAGCAGCAGTATCTAAAGACCAATAGAACATACTTGGGAATGAAGTTAGTAAAACGGGTGAAAATGAGGATACTGGCACATTAGTATTAAGAGGTGAGAAAGAATGTTTTACGATAGGTAGAAAGAAGAAGAAGGACAGGTAGAGGACAGATCGGCTGCTGCCTGAGGGGTAGACCTTATTGACTGAACTCCAGTTATACAATTATTGGCCCTTTCTCTTTTACCATTCAGTTTAAAAACTTCTGTTTGCCATTTCCTATGTCTTCCAAAGACTTTAAAGAGAAGACAGTTGAAGTACATGGGCTAAGTGAGGTTTGGATGGTATGTTTCCAGTTTAATCTCCAAAAAACATCCAGGAAATTAGAAGTATTTGTATCTTAAGAGTCACCTGGCTGTGCAAAGCATCTGTATCCACCCCATTGTTAATCAATGTGTTTTTCCTCTTTGTTTTTGCACTTTCATCACGTCTTTTTGCATTAAACTATAGCTTAATTAAAGTACCTGCTATTGTGTGTTTTTTTGGTTGCCTGGTCATTTGTGAAGCTAAAAGATCCTCCATTTTGTTACACTGGCTGCCCTTCTTTGTAAATTTATTTCATTATTTATTTATTATTTTTATTTGACATTTTTTAAACGGTTTAGTCCAACACTGGAGACCCAAGGAGAAAAGCTCCAATTAGTTCTCAATCTTGTAAAAATTAGAAACATAACAAAAATGAACAGTTGTAAAGAAGACATAACATGAGGAATATTAGCAACAGTTAAATATATTGTGTAACAGCATCTAGCTAATAACTTTTTCCAGTGACTGTCACTGTTTCTCCTACTTCTACAACTTTTCTTACATAAAAGTACATTTTTAAATTGTTTTTTCTAGTCTTAAATGTAAACTTGCTGAGGACAGTAGTGGTTATTCAGTGGCCAGGAGTAACTTGCTGCTGTCTGAGGTGTAGACATTACTGACTTGAGCTCCAACTACATTCTTATTGGCTCTTTCACTTTTACCACTCAGATTTAAACTGCAGGTAGCAATGCTTTGAACAGTTCACAATGCCATATTTGACAGACACAGATGCTTTCCCCTCCTAATTATCTTTCAGGAACCTTAGTTAAATCCTTGTCCCCATTATAGCTGTATAAACAGCAAAGTGGTACATTATTGCATTTGCATGCTAAAAGTGATCTCATAAGCAGTCTAGATGAATTATTTTACTGCCTACCTGGTGTGGTGCTCAAACTAAATTTTCTTTATCCACACTGAAAAACAGCACCTTACCTAAGAGCTGAAAGAGTCACTCTCTCTCATCAGTTGCACAAAGAGGCTTCTTGTGTGGATACTTACATTGTTCTTTCAGACAGATAGCCCTCCAGTAAATAAACTCCAAACTTCGTAGGTGGTGCTACCTCCCCCCACACCTTTTTTAGCCCATATTAGTAAGCATCTGGAATCGTGTATTTGCATGCCCATTCTGTCTCTGCAGCCCAATTGGTTGAAATGGGCATTCTGAGACAATGTGGCAATTGTCACGTGTTACTGTAACCTCCTACTAGTTAAGTGAACTAGCACAGTCTGCAAGAGATGTAGCTATATAATGTTATTGGAGGCAAACCTCCCACACATGGCCACTACAAATAAGCAGGTTGTCAGCACCACACAATACAACATTAAACCAATCACACACAGCTTAGAGCAAGCACAAAGACCTACATATGTTGACCCTCTTAAAGATAAACTACCTAAACCACAAAAACCTCCTAAATGTAACTAAAAAAACAAGTATCCACAGCAATCTACACATAATCACAAACACAGCATAGACTGCATCCATCATGAAACATATCTAAGAATCATATTGATTCAGATCCAAAGCCCATAAGGCAAAACTGCAGACAGTCCAATATTATAGTCACAGATGACTTCTTAGCATACCTCTCAACCTGGAAACATCAAAAATCTGGACAAAGGCCCATAAAAAGTAGGTACAACTGGACAAAAATCTGGATGCTGATTAAGATAATTTTTGCATACATGATTATGTAACTCTACCCACTCCAATGGGATTGCGAGATATGGAATACCAACATTCAAACACAAACTAAAGAACAGGCAAAATATTAAATACAAAATATAACCAAAACAATAGTGTTGTATTTATATTAGCATTTGATCATGTATAAAGCTAAAATGCAATTTTCATTTATAAACATAAAATGAACTGCTGCTACACTAATATTAAATAACACAACATGATATAACCAGAACACACACACAACATACCTCTCAGCTCTCAACCTCTTAACACAATAAATCTGAACAAAGCCATAAACATACATCCCAACCTTGTAGCACAAGAAATCTGGACAAAATCAAAATGAATGGGTATACAAAGGACCAAAAGTAGGGACAAATTTTAAATATTGCTTGTGTAATCTTAGGATGCTGCTAGAATAAAAAGTGCTGTGTTGCCATGCATTTTATGAAGGATACAAAGACTAAAGCTTAAATGAATGTCATTATTTAGTGAATCCACTATCAGTGGCACTGATTTGCCAGGAAAAACACAAGTTTTATGAGGAACAGACCTAAAATATGAGGCAAAAATCTGGCAGTTTAGAGCTTTGTATTCATGTCCTTGAAACTCAAATGTTTAAACATCTTGGTGATTGGGTAGAGGATTCAGACTCTTAGGCTCATAGGTTCATAGGTTCATATGTGTTTACTAGGCTAATGACCACAAGGGCCTTTTTAAACCTAGCCATGCATCCCAAATTTCTGACAAGTTCTGATACCCTTGATAAGTGTAAGCATGGGCCTGGGAGATGAACCATTTACAGGTTACTTCTGTCCATCAGAGACATAGGTGCCAAACCAGGGAGGAATTTTTGGTTTTCCATCCAATTGTCCAAGTTACTCATGAATTGGGTTAGAGAGGAACTCTGCTTCACATGGATGGGGAGCCTGTTCCTTAGGTGGGGTAGTATCTGAGATACATACCTTCTCTCCAGAAGGTCTTATTTATATCACAGTCAAGGTTTAAGTCTTTAGAATGGGTAATGCTAGTGCTCTTTGTTTTGTGGATATGCAGGAGGTCCATCAGAGTAGGGTTTGACAATTCCCTGTATGCCAGGCATAGATCTCCTCTCAAAAGCCTGTAGGAGACATAATACGGAGATATGGCCTTAAGGCAGTCTGCATAGGACATATTACTTACTCCCTGTATTCTTTTAGTAAGGAACCTCTGTGGACGTTCCAATTGTTGGATATGCCTGGTTAGGTACATACCAAAGGGGGCATTGTACTCAATGATAGGTCTGATGAATGCTGAATACAGTGGAACAATGACTTCCTTGGACTTAAATGCCATACCTTTGTTTATGAGTTGTAGACACGTGATGATCAAAGGCTAAATTACTGTTTATGTGTGTCCCTAAGTCCCTGACTACTGGGTCAGCTCTAAGGGGTGTGTTATCAATATGATAGTTACCATGGATGGATGATTTCTCAAAAGATACTGTTATGCATTTCTTGGCATTAAGTTTTAGTCCATGGCTCTGACACCAGTTGTTTGTCTGTGTCAGCCCCTCCAGTGGAGAACATTTGTGTTAGTGTGAGAGTCAATGACAGCTCCTAATTTGCAATCATCTGCAAATTTAGTCAGCCAGAGACCACTGACATTGGTCTTGACTTCTGAGAAGTAAATTCCAAAAAGGAGTGGTCCAAGGACTGATCTCTGAGGGACTCCACTTGTGACTGGCCTCTTTGTAGAGAGGGACTCCCCAATTCTAACTTCTTGGGTCCTGTCTGTGAGCCAGTTGGCTATCCACCGGGTGACATATGGATTTATACCTAACCTCTTGAGCTTGTCAACAACAACAGAGTGTGGTATTGTGCCATATGCTTTGGCCAGGTCAATGTTGGCAATGTGAATGACTTTCCCTCATCCATTCATTTGGTGACCTTCTCAAAGAAGTCCACCAGGTTGAGTAGGCATGATCTGCCCTTAACAAAACCAAACTGGGTTGGGTCCAGTGTCTGGAGGTTTACTATATCTTTACTGATCATCTCCATGATAATTCTTTCCATGGCTTTTCATATAAGACTAGTGAGACTTATGGGTCTGTAGTTTCTGGGGTCTGTAAATGGCCCACCTTTGTGCAGAGGAATGATTGTTGCCTTTGTCCATTCATGAGGCACAGAGCCTGTTTGGAGGCTACAGTTAAATAGTAATTCCAAAGGCCCTGATAGGTCATGTTTCATGCTATTTAGAAAGCATTCTGGGATATTGTCTAGGCCCATTGATGCAGTTTTTCTTGGTCTTAGAGAGAATATTAAGGACCTGTTCCCTAGTAATAGTAGGGGGAGTTATATTTGATGATATTTCCTGAGGGAAGGTTAAGGGGGAGAGAGGGGTAAAGTTGGAGCTGAATTTATCAGCCAGGAGGTTTGCTATATCTCCTGGCTCAGTATAGGTGGCTCCATTTACAATGAGCTCTGCACACAATTGTGTATTGCCTTTGAGGTTGTGGACATAGCTAAATAATGTTTTGTCGTTGTCCTTGGCCTGGGAGGCCAAACTTACCTAAAATTTGGCTTTGTTAGACTTTATTTGTCCTCTGAGTTGTTTGTTTAGTTTGATGAGAGTGCTTTTATCCTGCTGGGTGCTGCCCCACCTAATTTTTGCCATGTTTTCCTTCATCCTGTTATACAGCCGACTGATTTTGTGATTCCACCAGGGTAGCCTGGTTTTTGAGTTAATTCTGTACTTCTTCATGGTGGGTAGAGCTCCCTCTATGCAGATATTAACGTGATTGTACAGGGTTTCTGTGCACATTTCTGTGTAGGCAGAAGTGTTCTCAGGGTTTCTGGGGGCTTGACATTTTCCCAGGTTCTCACTTAATAGCAGGACATTAGCCTTAGAATAGATTCTGAATATTCCAGGTTTAGCTGGGGGTCAAGGTTTTATTTTTACTTCAAAGGAGACCATTTTGTGGTCTGACCTTACCAGGAAAGGCATTACAGTAGGGAGTGTTTAGCAGTCTCCCATATTAGTGAGGATCAGATTCAGTATGGTTGCACCCCTGGTTGGTGTATTGACTATCTGGTCCAAGGAGTTTGTGATTACAAAATCCAGGAATCTCTGTGCAAGTACATTTCATGTTGTATAGGATGCCCTGTTAATAGTGGGATAATTAAAGTCATCCATGAATATGGCATTGGCTTGGATGGTTAGTGTTTTTAATAACTTTAAATACATGGCATGGGTTTCCTGGTTCATAGAGGGGGACTTATAGCTTGTAAGGAAGTGGTATTGGATTTTACCTATGGTTATTTGAACATGGATCATCTCAAGTCCATTGTCCTGTTTGACCAGCCTTGAAGTATATTTATTTTGATGTAAATAGAGACACCTCCACCTTTAGTCCCTACCTGTGAAGTAGCTGGCCTAAATCTGTGGAAGGCACTATAAACTTGCACTGTTGGTGTCTCTGACTGCACAGACATCAGCATTCTCTTGTTTCCTGTAGCTAAGAAATGGGGTTTGAGCCTGAGCAAATTAACTAACCACCAGTTATCAATAAAGTAGGCATTTCATTTACTGTGAAGACACTTAAAATGCAATGAATATAATGCAGGTTGTTATGTTTGACATGTACACCCATGATTTACTTACCACATATATCCTCCAAATAATGATCTTTAAAAAATCAAATGAAAATAGTGCTAACCTACCAAAGATTAATTGGAAACTGGAAAAAAAGTATATATATATCTATCTATATATATATATATATGTGTGTGTGTGTGTGTGTATATAGATATATATATATATATATATATATATATATATATATATATATATATCTATATATATGGTTCCCCTTCAAAATGTCAAAAACCCATAACATCTAATTTCAAAACAGCAAGACCATAAGATCGAAAATGCATAACATCTATAACACATAACATCGAATCTCACAACATCGAAAATGCATAAAATTTAGTTGTGAATCATAAAACATGTAAATGGTTTAGTTTATTTTATTAATCTGTATATAGTGTTTATTATTCCACCCTGTACATGTTTTTAGGCCATACAGGTAACTGATTTACATATTATATGTACATTGTTTTGGTGATTGCAATATAGTGGGATTAGGAAATTTAACTTTTTCCCACTGTAAAGTGATCTCGTAGTTGGTATATTTAATTTACGGGGTTGTGGGGGGGCAGAGCCTCCCACTTGGGCAGTTGCAGGGGGCTTGCTCCCTTGCAGAAATATAGTAAAAAGTGTGTGGGATGTTATTTATATTTGCTTTGTAGCCTTCAATGCTGTGAGATTCGATGTTATGAGTTTTAGATGTTATGTATTTTAGATCTTATGGTCTCGCTGTTTTGAAATTAGATGTTATGGGTTTTCAACGTTTTGAAGGGAAACTCTATATATATATATATATATATATATATATATATATATATATATATATACAATTTATTTATTTATAACATTTATGCTATTCAGTCCCATTTATATCATGCTGGGTGAATGTGTGTGTGTGTGTGTGTGTGTGTGTGTGTGTGTGTGTGTGTGTGTGTGTGTGTGTGTGTGTGTGTGTGTGTGTGTGTGTAAAGAGAAAAATAATTTATTCTCTAACTCTTTTGTCTTTATTAATTGCTCTTTATAAACTTCATGGGTTTCTAAGTTTTGTGTACAATTGTATGAGGTATCACTAAGGTATCGTTACTTGCTCATACTTTTCACCTGGTTTGCCACAATGCTTAGTATGGGATATTTTGGAATATACCATACATTTTCCCTTTAAAGTGATGAAGCACATATTAGTACTGTTCCAAAAGGAAAAAACTGTATTATGCTTACTTATTCAGAGAACACTTTCACGTGTTAACTTGTAGGCTTATCACCTGCCCCTCTTTCTGCAGGACAGTCAACATTTGGGCAGTTATGTCTTCTGAAAATCATAAAAAATGGCAAATGCCCTGCAATTTTAGGACAAACTGTATTTTCTATCATTGCACTGAGTGTGGCACCGCACAATAGTTTTATATCTGACACAATTAATATTATACAAAACAACATAAATAACCAGGTTTATAGAATAGCAAGCATTTATTTTGGTGATCAATATGAAACCCAGTCAGTTGCACTAATTGTGGGAATGGTTTGTCCCTCAAAAGTTCGGATTACTTCAAAAAATGCCCTACTTTGGGCATATGACAAGGTGTCAACCATAATTTTTTTTTTTTTTCCTTTTTTTTTTTTAATTGTAATTAATTAATAAAAATTGATGCAATTGATTTGTGTATAAAAAGACTGTGTTTGTTTTGTAACGTGCTGTGTGACCCATTGGCGAGATGCCGAGGTACCAGGTCTTGTGGAGATAAATCAACCATAATTCCCTGTAGACTGTACTAGTGTATGTTGAATCAAATACAGCGTAAAACAAACCAGAAAAGAAAAAAATAACTGTAATAGTCATTCAACTTGCATACAGTATTGTCCTCCTTTAAAATATCACAGACTAACAAAAGAGTACTAGAACTATATGCATTTTAATGAGAAAATATTCTGAGACATTGTATTCATAAATTAACATAGACAAGGTTTCCCCACTTTGTAGAGCAGGCATGCTGGCAACAAGAGCATATGCAATATTTTAACTACCATGCTAAATGCTAATGGAAAAATGCCGACAGCAAATGAGCAGCAGTTTGGACAAGTCTATTACTAAACATCAACTTATGAACTGAAAAACAAAATTGGGAGGGACAAAAAGAATATAGAAAATTTGCGTGTGTTACATCGGGTACATAACTAGCACTTATGTTGCTGACCTTGCTGTAGTGGCAACAATCAAGTGTCTGCGCAAACATTTGAAATTTTCTTTGAGATGCACAACTACCAACTTGATCATTGCTGCCAATAAATGTCCCCTTGCCTTTTTGCATTCTGATCTGTAATTGGCTGCACATATAACAACCGAGTACTCAACTTGTGGTTAAAGTATATTTTATAATTTTGTTTTATGGAAAATGCTGAAAATCATGTGCACGTTCATCTTTTGAAGCAGGTATATCATATGTCAACACATCTCAATGGATATGCATACATTACAACCGACAGAACAAACATCTTATTGCCTCCACAAACATACTGTGATTTGCCTTAAGAACAGCCCAATGCATCTAAACAAGTTACTGTGCCAATAATAAGCCAAATGTTGAGACTATTGCATTTCATATTCATTTTCATGGGATAATAATACAGCACATTTAGCAAAAAGTGAGTTTTGTTCACATCTTAAAAGTCCCACTTTGGCCAGAGTTTTCAACTAAATAGACTGTAGACACTCAAAACATATCCAGAAGAAACACTTTTGTTTGTTAATTGACCTGTATCATATAATGACCAAGACACAGATGCAGCTGGCTAACTTAGTAATACTGAGGAAATGATTACATAAATAAATCTACTTCTGATAACTATTTATTTTGAGACACAAATTTCAAACACCAGATAATATTGTGCTTTTCTCAAAGGTTAGTACTGCCTTTGTGGGCTATTTTAAACCTAGTCTATTACCCCATGTGAGAATCAAACCCCATACTTTGCACCTATTAGGTAAACACCTTAACCATTACACCAACCTCTCCTACCTTATTTTCAGAGTCCCTTCAAGAAAAAGTAGCGCACATGCCTAGCTCAGTTACAAACAGAACCGGAGAAAGCTTGTGGTGTTTGAACCTATGATTGCAATTTGTGCTACACAACACAATTCAGCAAACATAAAAACTGCAAATCTCTTTCACCTTAGTCTATGTCGTACAAGTCTTACGCAACTTTGAAAACACTTTGGATTTACTGTAGCCTGTATGCTGTACATTTTTTAATCAAGAAATTGTCACTGCATGTCTATTGATTGCAGGCCTGTGGAGTTGGTTAATGTCTTTCCTGGAGTCGCAGGGCTACTTTGGCTGATCATTGTCTGTGGTGAGGTCAGGCTCAGTGAAGGGCACTCTAACCAGTGTGGGTTTGATGGGTACTGTCAGTGAAGTAGGATATTTTTAAGCTAAGCTGCCCAAGCAATTTATTGTCATGACCAGTGACATGTAAAGCAATACTCAACTGGATATCACACACAAACATACATGTGTCAATACACACACCACCACACACACACACACACACACACACACACACACACACACACACACACACACACACACACACACACACACACACACACGAGTGTCTACAATCATGTCGTGGAAGAATCAGCAGCATAAGAGTGATGGAAAGAATGGAACGTTAAATTCCACGGAGAAAGGAAGAACAACAGGTATGTGAGAGGATGCACATAGAAAAAAAAGAAAAAGAAGTATTTGTTTTCTGTAATTACAAAGTCATAAAAATTTTTTGAAGTCAAGATCCAGGGGGCTCCAAGTGCACTCTGTTGCATCTGCCTGTGGGTGCCCATGTAATTATGTGCTATGAAATGTCTTTTTGATGACTGGAAGTATACTGTCTTTAGTTGACAGGGCTGAGCAGAGTTTCTGTTTTTAAGAAACTTGCTACAAGCACCTAATTGTTTTTTTTTTATTTATTTTTTTTTTGTGTGTAGCTTAGCCAGGAATTCTGATGCCTCCATTTGGAATACTTAACATTCATTGCGTTAAAACAGTAGGGAAAAAGGGTATATCTGAATTCTGCTTATATTCCCAGGTTTGAACAGAATGCATAGTAACCTGAATATCCTGAAACAATATGAGAGAGTCAGGACTGTCTCACCACCCTGGGAATGAGTCTTAATGTCACCAGCAACTTACCATAAATACAAATTGTAAAGTAAAAAAAAACTGGAATTTAAAGAGACCACTTGGGAATTCATGGCAACCCACTATTTTGCCCTCAAAACTAGGAAATACCGAGGAATTCGGTACAGTTAACAGGTGTGCTTTCTTAATGAGACACATTAATCCACCCCTCACCAGTCTGTGCAAGGAGAGGTTCACAGTCAGTTGCTTATCAGGTGGCAGAATTCACCACACCACACATGCACTCAAGTCCTTACACCACAAGAATGGGTATGATATAGTCACTATACATATGGCTGTAAATGACTTGAGACATACCACCCTGGCCTATATAAAGAAAGATATGATGGAGCTCTCGGAATATGTGTCTGAGGCAGGTATGAACCTAGGCTTGAGCAGTATTCTACCATCACCAAAAATGATACCACAATTTGAATGAAAGATTATTGACTTCAGCAACTGGCTTAGCTTCTCCTGTCATTGAAAGTGGGATACAATATAATTCAGCCTAGGAGGAGGTGGTATACAGTCCTAATTGCTTTGCTGTGGATGATCTGTATCTCTCCAAGGCTCTTGTAAATGGACAAATCCTTGTCCGCCCCCATAGTGTCTTTTTAGGCAATGTCAGTCTTCTAACATTTCCAGCATAACTAAACAGAAACCAGACAGAATTAAGGTATTGCTCAATGCGAGGTGTCTGAACAAAAACACCATACACTGTAAACCTAACTTACTCTGCAAAACATTGATATATGCACTGTCACATGGACCTAGTCTAAGACTAGCAAAAGCTCTCTATTAGTGAAGGACTACAATTTCTGTCACTCATAATAGGCCTACCATATTAGATGAATGTGCTGAAGGCGGGGGTGTCTATATTCTTAAAAATATCTCATCTCCAGATTTGTTAGGCAAGATAAGGATCACATTCCTCTCCTAAACATAAACAAAACCCCTTATCACATCACAGATAAGTACAGAACTAAAGCTGTGTCCTCTTCAGTTCATACCTTCTGCTAACCCAGTATAGAGTCTCTGTGTATTAAGCCAAACACCATTCTCCTACGAAACTTCCACTATCACTCCATAAACTGGGAGACTTGTACATCCTCAAACATGCATGCACAGAGATTTTTAGACTTCATCATTAAAGTGTCTCTGGACTAGTTATTTCAAAACCCAACCAGTGGTAATAAAATCCTGTTCTTGGTCCTTATCGATAAGATGCAGCTCTACTCCGCACCATCTGTAACATCTTCCCTTGTCAAATTAGATCGCACGTCAGTCACATTCACTGTTAAGACTGAAGCATCCTGCAATACCTCAGTATTCACAGACTATGTGAAGGCCAATTTATTAAGACTGAGTGATGACCTGGGTAAATTCAAAAGCCCCCAACAACTCAACATCACATTGTTGTATCTTTCGGCTTTTTCCGGTTAGAGGTCGCCACAGCGGAACTCCGGTCCTCTAATGATTGGCAGTAGATTTTTACATGCCGAGTTGCCGACCCTGATGCACAACCTTCAATGAAAGTACGCCCATTCACGCATGCCTCCACACAGAAGATGGTCTAGCTGAGAATCAAACAGGACAACTTCTTACTGTGAGGCGACAATGCTACCGCAGCACCACCACCGCCAACTCAACATCACATTGCTTATGCAAAATCATTTAGAACCCTTTTAATAACAAAAGGAAAACAAAAACTCATTGTAGGTTAAAATGTCTGAATCTGAAGTAGACAAAAAAACACTGTTGCTAAATTAAACAAAGAACTCCAGACCCCGATGAAATCAACCATAGCCAGATATGAGGTAGGAGTAGCCACCCAAGTAAAAAGATAACCACTAAACCTTCTTTAACTATTTTAGAAACCTCAGAAACAATATCCATCACTGCACATCTACTCAGACACAGAGGATATAACCAATTGACTAGCGTATAATTTTAGCTCAACCTTCATCCCTCTACCACCAACATCACCAAATCATATAACAGCATCTACATCCTCCCTTATTTCCCAAGAACAAGTCCTCAAGGCACTATCCAAGGACAATAGCACTGCTTCTATGGAGCCAGATAACATACCAGGATGCCTATTGGCTCACCTGAAACAAGACCTGTCAATCCTCATTACAGAAATTACTCAATATCAGCTTCCAAAGAGGCAAAGTGCTGGAGGGATGGAGGACAGCAGCAATCATCTCTCTGCACAAGGGTGGAGCATCAACTGACCCAGGAACTTATAGACCCAAAAGACTAATGAACCTCATCTCTAGGGTTATAGAAAGAGTCATTAAAGAATTAACAAACAATGGTATAGGTAACCTACAAAAAATAACCCCATTCAGTTTAGTTTTTTCAAGTGAAGGTCCTGCCTACAAATCTTGTTTGATTTCCTCAAGAAGGTTTCAAAAGCAGTGAATATGGAAAAGTTAGTATACACCAGATGTTTAGATCTTTTTAAGGCATTCAGTGCCATTCCATATTCTGGTCTTGTTATTGTTATCTCCCAGTTACATGTCAATCCCAATGTAACTTGCAGAAGAGCAAATTAGATCACAAAGAGAAACCAGGAAATTAGGGTGTGCCTCTCCATCTCCTACAAAAGACCCATCACTAGCAATATACCCTCAGGGCTCTGTACTTTGACCACTTTTATTTAGTATTTACTTCTTGGAGGTCAAAGCTGATGTAAAGAAGTTATGTCTGACCAAGTTTGCTGATGACTGCAAACTAGGCACCATTATTATCTCTCCAGAGGACACAAAGATCCTCCAAGAGGCCCTTTCTCAAACAAATAGCTGGAGTCAAAACTATGGAGTAAAACTAAATGCCAAAAATGTATAACAGTATCCTTGAGCAAGCATGCCCCCTATCACACTAACATACTCCTTAAAATCAATCCAGTAGATAGGGACCCAAGAACATGTATAGATAGTGAACTGTCCTTCAGTTACCAAGAATCCACTAGTGTAAGAAAGTCCTTTTTTATAGCACAGCTTAGTAGTTATGGCAAGGTGTCCAGGTCCAAGGACACATTCATTCCACTTTATTCAGCATTTAGTTCACTGATTGTTGAGTATAATGCCCCTTTGCCTTGTACCTGTTCAAACACTTCACATAACTTGATTGTCCACAGTGTTTTCTCACTAAGAAAATCAAAGACCTAAATTATAAGAACTACACTGTTAATATCAAAGCTTTGTATCTATCCTTGGTATCATACAGGCTGCAGAGGGGTAGCTACACACAGAGCCTCAACAGATTTTATCCTCTCAGACCTGCTGCACATTCACAAGTCCAATGGTTGTATAAATACCTGCTAAAGAGAATCTCTTCTGAAACAAAAATATAACTCAGAGGATAGATATATAAAACAGAAGGTTCCACATCTTTGAAATAGTCCTCCGCTTGACATAATACAAAGTACTTATCTTACACTTTACAAATGCAATCTAGATGAAAGGATAGGAAACACCAAATTCATCCTTCGAGTAGGCCCTTGTATCTTATGGAAAGGAGTACCATATAAATGTTCCCCTGCTTTGAGTTATTCACTATTTAAATTACAAGGGCAAACAAATTCATGGGAATGCATAACTAGGCTTCTAAAGATCCTCTGGGGTCAAAAAACATCTGACCACCTAAGAGCCTATGAACATAAGAACATATAAACAACATTATCTACATTTAATGTAATCTACTGGACATGATATTAAATGAGTGGAACCATAAGTCTAGTGAAAGAAAAACTTTTATTTTTTGGATAAATCCACTAGATATTTACCTCTAGTGTAACTGAAAACTCAGTAAAATCATTTTAAGCCATTACTGTGTTTCACATATTAATCAGTAGTCAAACGGAAACACGTTTTAGTAAAAAATGTAAAAGTACAGCAGTGAATACCTATGAATGTATGGATGTAGCACCTATTATATTCGGTCCTACCTTTGTCCCTCTTTCAGATTTTATTATTAAACTTTCAGCCAATAGCAACGGATTGATGTTAAATTATCTGAAAATCTTATTCTACCCTTAGGATATCCTACGATAACACTATGCTAACTTTGATGCAACTCTATTAGTTGTTCAAATATTTAGCATGGCAACTATGTCACATAGCAAATTTCTTATGTTTTTTTTTTCTGGTGGAATATATAGGATTCTATTTCTAATCTAATGACAACTCAGGAAACAAGTATTCTTGGACATTACAGTGCTCAGCATTTTGAGCAATAGTTCAAAACTTCCATACCCTGTTTTACCATGAAATTTTGTAAAATATGTTCCAGTACACAAAGAAACATTTTGTGTCAGCAGCAGTATCATGTTTCTGATGCTCCTCCATGTCTACGTCTTTTTCTTTTTGTAACCCAAACTCTCTTTCTTCTAACACAATCTTGTGAGACCCTGGCAGGAAAAAGCCCTGCACATTTTGTTGGGTAGAACATTTCAGGGGCTGCTTTTCTTTGCTGTAAATTGCTAATAAAAAGACAAAGATCTGTATTAATGCTGGATAGAACTGATGTGATTTGATTGATATGTTTCCTTAATTTACTATAAAAGTTTCATTGTGTACATATTGTGGATATTCTCATTCCTTTGGTAGATTAGTAAAGACTTGACAACTGTTATATCAATGAAGTGAAAAAACTTGTACAGTTTTCTAGTCTTCAGGACACACAAATAGTTCTGAGCATTTTGTTACTCACATACAAGACTATTTTTCTGTTTCATGTGACAACACCATCTGGTTTCAATTTCATACTGCCATTGTGACTTGTGCAAGTTAACACCTTCTCATCTCTTTGAACAGTGGTAAGCAAAAACACAGTTTATTTTTGCTTTGGGACTGGCATGCCACTTTAATGCTCTAATTTTGGAGCAGTTTAAAGTCACTTAATTAATGATATCACCATCTTTGAAACATGCCTCCTGGAACTGTGATGGCATACCTGAACTTGTTCAATTTACTCTTCCAAAGTGTTCTGTCTGCAAAATCTGCAGGAAATGTAGAAGTTTTGGTCAAGATTAAAACTTGTGTATAGTTAGCACATAACTATTCCTAGTGAAGGAACCCATCAAATGTATTACAGTGTCTTCTGTGGTTAAATTTGTCTGGGTCTCTCACACTGTATATCACTTATCTGACCATTGATTCCAGGCAGAGATTTAACTACTTCTTGCTGATCTATATTTACTTCTGTTCATTTTCCCAAATACACAATTAAATTATATACATGCTCTCTTGTGCTGCCTTCATTCGAGTTTTCTCAGAGATCATACCTTTTAATAACATGTTTAAAATTAAGCTGAATTTTAAAAAGTTGAGGGGAATCTTCCACAGATATGTGTTTTTCTGGTGTCTAGGTAGAAAAAAAATTATTTCTGTAAGAAGTGAAATACTGTTTTTTTTTTGTCTAAATCTGGATGATGTTATGTGTGGAATCTTCATTATTACCGAAATGAAGACATTTTGGTATCTGTACAAATGAACACTGGCCACAAGGTGATGGAAACATGATGGTGAGAGGAGGAGATGCGATGTCTAGTTGTCCTGCAGCCATGACTTAACTGTTACTGCTCTCCTTTGAAGTTATATTTTGCAGGGAGCAAGTACCACTACACACTTCTGTGTATTGCCTTCAGATCATTCCTATTAATGTATACTAACTCTGGGATCACCATAATTGGAGAAAAATAATACTTTGAGACACAGCAGTCTTCAGTTTAGTATATGTAAGTCCCCCTTTCACATATTTAATTTCACTGCCCAGGATTCAAACTTACAAGTCATGGAATTTAAAATGGTTACTGATTTAAAGTCATTTAGTGTATAGATGCATCTTATTGGAATAAAAAAAGTGCAACAGATTTCTATTTATCTGTTAATAGAATGCTTTAACATTGAAAACTATAGAACCAAAACACAGTGATCAACTGATTTATATGATAAATTGAAGAGATAATTGACTATTCACATCACGTAGTTCACCACATCTAATCCCAATAACTCTCATAATGTTGAAAACGTATCTTTTTTGCACCCCAGGTCCTTCCCTGATGTCTCTACAGCATTTACTGAGTTCATCCTTTCATTCCATTAAAATAAGAGTCAAGCATTCCTGGACTAGGTGGGAACAGTATAGCCCATTCATTCTATCTCATTCCAATCTGAGTGACATAATAACAGTGCCCCCTTGGTGAACCTGTCACTGACCAACTGCAACATTGTAGACAGCTCACCTCCACATTCCTGAAGCTTTCACTGGACCAGGAAAGGAAAATTGGGAAATGAAAAAATTGGAAAAGTCATGCAGCAACTGTCCTTACACCTTAAAAATTAAAAGGGGGAGGGGTCATTGGTTGTTATGCCAAAGAACCAGTGAGACCCGGCAAACCAGTAATTAAATACTAGATCCCTTCACAAGCTGGCCTCAAGTGGCACATTCTAAATGGTACAGTGACAACTATGTTTGCGCAGCAAACTTCAGTTGTCCCTATGTCCTGCTTTGCCCAACAAAAGACAAGGACACATCATGGACAGTGTGATCAGTTTATTATATCCAACAAACATATCACTTTGCCATGAATGAAGTCAACAGTTATAATACCAGAATTCTAAAGAAAAACAGTTTAAACCATAATCCTCCAAGTAATACAAGCAAATCAAACAGGCTGACAACAGGCCAGTGTGACAGACTGCCCATGCTGGTCTGTCTTGTCCCCATTCCATGACTGGCGTAATAACAGTGCTTCTTCAGCAAACCTAACACTGGATAAGTGCAGTGGTATAGCTAGCTCACCATTATATTGCTGGAGCCTAGGATTGAAAGGAAGGAAAAAGAAAAAATGGGGAGGGAGGGAGAGGGAGGCACACAGGCAACACAGGCAACCAGATTCATCAATACTTTTCTTCCCATTCCTTTTCTGAATCCCCAGTCAAAGACAAGTAAAACAACAATAAACAACATCAAATATCATTGTAGTAGCTTTTCATGGACTAAATATGAATCACCATACTACACCACATTGCATACATTGGTACGGCTAATAAAGTTAGCCTAAATGGGGCTAGGTCAAGACTCCTCCCCCTGTCCCCCATGTCAATACCATTCACCTCATATAAAGTGTGTGAGTTTTTTTTCTACAAGTAAAGTACTGGGTCAGTGACTACAACTCTGAAATTAGGAGTAATCCAAGTTGCCCTATGATACAAAAATATCCAAGCTGTTTCTAGGTCTACAGATGTGAGAGTGCTATCTCAATATAAACTTGATATGATAGAGGACAAGACAACCAGCAGACCAGGGAATAATCATTAAGTGGTGACTAAATATCTCGAGATATTAGAAAGTAACCTTCATGTCTGAATTTTGCCTATACCAATATATCCAAAACATGAAACTGATCTAATTTATTGAATAGATGTTGAGATGTGGGCTCACACCACCAAAACATTTCTAGATTATATTCCAAATGCAAAGATACAAATGCAAAACTGAGCCTTCTCAGAAAACCTTTGCTCTGCTGCCTGCAGTATGAACCAAAAGCTGTCCAGTGATCAAGACGTGTAACACCTGTAGTACAACAAAACAATCAGATAATGCCTATTCCAGAATAAAATACTAGTCTATCTAATATAAGTCAAAAAGGCTTGTGATGGTCATCTGTCAGTCCTTTTGAATACTTCTACTGACTGGTTTTACCGGCTGAATTGGTATCTTGGCATATGAGAGAAGAAATGAGGAACAAGGCACACAAGGTAGGCCTTGGTGGAATAAAGGTTTGTGCACACAAAGAACTAATGGTATCCTGCTGTGAAATGCATATACTAAACTATCCACCTCAAGAGGACTGGGAAGCCTACACAAAGTAATATACTAGTTGTATACTAGTGAAGACAAAGTAGGGGGGTTGGGGATACATCTAAAATCATGAGGTGACTCATTCCTCCTTGATCAGTTTTGGATCTTGTCACCCACACTAAAACAGCATCATCAATGATAAATACCTGGTTGCATTTTTAAAGGTCCCAACAACTCTTTGATTCCAAAAGGCTGCTACATATAACCTGAAGAACAAGACAGCATACAAAATATAAGCATGATAGTCATTTGACGTTTCATGTACAACCAGTATAGTTTTCAACAAGGGATAAACAGTTATGTGACTCAGTAACCAGTCTCCTCACTCTGTCCCAACCTTTCAACAATCTATTCATCATCCAGGTTTTAGCAACATCCCGCAATGTAACAATCTTGCAAAAATACTGAGTGGAGCTTCTTCACCTTCCGGGAATTTCACTCCTAAGCCAGTAGGACATTAAATAGCTTGCAATAATAAGAGACAACCACACTATCCCTTCCTTTGTGGGCTCAGATAAAAACTTATAAAGGACATAATGATAATTTCATATGGTGTCTTGCAGTTGGAAGCCTAAGCCTTCCACCACAAATATTGTGCTGTTGTTCATCATCATTATCGGGTTTTTAGAAGCTGTATGGGCAGAAGCACCATTTCCATTTTGCTGTTTTACAGCATTTACCTGTGGATCTTAGGGAGGGTTGTTCTAAGAAGCAGTTACTTAAAAAAAACGTTGTGTCAGCTTAAGATGCAGGCCGATACGTTTCCTGGCCTGAATGATACTATTTGCATAAAATGTTTTTTATAATAGTTTTTTAATATCATGGTATTTTGTATTGAATTATATTTATGTGCTGTGAATTCAATGTATTTTTACCTTTTAGGTCTACTATTTGTATTTAATTGTTTGATGTTCCTGATTATTCAGCTTGCATTATAAAGTAGTATTCTAGTCCGTTGTTCAGAAGTCCCTTGTAGATGAAAGCATTCAAAAATAAACTTCCTTTAAGAATATTCCATTTTCCTGTAGTGCCTGTCTACAGATGTTTTCACTGTTCCGTTTTGCTAAAACATTTAAATGAATCCTCCATACAGAGATAGTAACAGCAAGGCAGGCTAAAGGTAAGGCTGAAGTAACTTTTTTGCCAATGTGCTTCTGAATGGGAGCACAATGTTCAACGCCGGAAGTATACCCCTCACTGGTGATATCAGATCACAAACTAATCTCGCTGGAGGTCCTCATCCCGCCCCCACCCGAAATAAAAAAGACCACAGTAAAGAACTTCTCGAAAGCCGACTTCACACTTCTAAAGACTAGTGTGGTCTCCTGTAAGGCCCCTGAGCTGGCGGTAAACTTTACTCAAACCGCTGAATCACTTACAAATGCCTTCTACTAGCACCTGCAGGGCTGCATGGATCAGGCAATCCCAAGCAAAACAAAGACTCTTTGTACCAAAGGCAAGCGTCCAGTCTGGTGGACCCCAGCCATAAACAAACACTACAACAAAAGGCGAAAGCTACTACAAGATAGAGCAAAATCCTTAAAAGGTAAGACACCGCTGATCACTATAAGTAAAAAGCTAAGAGGTCTCATAAAATCATCCAAAGCTAATTTTGAGAAAAAAATAGCTAAGGACTCAAAAAGACAACCATAAGGCATTCTTCAGCTATGTCAGAAACCTAGGAGGAAACTCCCAGATATGCTCAGAATTAGTTCAAAATGATGTGAAGATTACTGATCCTACAGACATTGCCAACATACTGGCTGACAGGTTCAGTGCAAACCCCCTCCCCTAAAGGAGAGATATCTATACCAAATTATTGTAGCCCCCCCAAACATCTCTAACGCCCAGGTGAGAACTGCTCTCTCCAAGGCAAAGAACACAGCATCCATGGGACCTGATGGTGTCCCGGCTGTGTGCTCCATGAACTCAACGAGGAATTAAACTCACAGTTAGGACAGCTGTTTAATCTTAGTCTCACCTCTGGATACGCACTCCAGGAGTGGCGCAGCGACTGTGGTCCCACTCCACAAAGGCGGTGCCTCCACCGACCCTGGAAATTACCGTCCCATTAGCTTGACAAGCCTTATCTGCAAAGCCATGGAGAGGATCATAATGGATCTCATAAATAAAGACATAGGAATTTGCAGACTTTGGATCCAACCCAGTTTGGCTTTGTCAAAGGCAGATCATGCCTCTTAAACTTGGTTGACTTTTGAAACAGTCACCAAGGCCATTGACGAAGGAAAGGCAGTCCATACAGCCTACCTAGACCTGGCGAAGGCTTTCGATACAATACCCCACTCGGGCATCATTGATAAACTCATCAACTTAAATGTAAACCCATACATTACAAGATGGGTTGCAAACTGGCTGAGTGACAGAACCCACAGGGTCAGAGTTGCTGGCGCCATGTCAGACTCAAAGCCTGTCACAAGTGGTGTCCCACAGGGCTCAGTCCTGGGCCCACTCTTGTTTGTCATCTACTTTTCTGAAGTACAAGCAAACACAGAAGGGTTATGGCTGACAAAGTTTGCAGATGACTGCAAACTGGGTGCCGTAGTTGAAAACACATCCGACACAGATATCATTCAGAAGGGTCTCACAGAAACGGATAACTGGTGCCAGAGCCATGGCCTAAAGTTAAATGCCAAGAAATGCATAGTCATACCCTTCAGGAAAAATAAGGTTACCCCTAGCTACCATATAGGAGGCAATCCCCTGATCACAAAAGAAGTTATCAGAGACCTGGGAACCCAGGTGGACAGTAGCCTTTCATTCGTCACCCATATTGCTAAAGTAGTTAGGAAGACCTTCTACATTGCCCACCTTATCATGAAGGGATTCATATCTAGATCAAGGGGAGTCATAGTCCCCCTATACTCATCACTCATCAGACCAATGATCGAGTACAATTCCCCATTCGGAATGCATCTGACCCGACACTTGCAGCAGCTGGAGAGGCCACAAAAGTTCCTCACCAAAAGGATAAAGGGTCTCAAAAATCTGTCTTATGCTGCCCGACTGAAAGAACTCCAGTTATATTCAGTTGCTTACCGCTTGCTCAGAGGTGACCTATGCCTGACATACAAGGCCATGTCAAACCCAGATTTGATGAACATGCTTCGTCTCAGAAAATCTAGATCCCTCAGAGCCACAAGGGCAGGAGACTTAAACCTCGACACGGTTATTAATAGGACGTGCTGGAGGGATAGATTCATCACCCAAAGACTCCCTATGCTGTGGAACAAAATCCCAGTTTATGTGAGGCAGAGCACCTCGCTGGCCTTGTTCAAGAGGAATCTTGACCAATGGATGGGGGATCACAGATACACCCCAGGGGTTACCTCAGTGTCACTGCTCGACAGAGGCACAGCAAAATAATGGGCATAGTTTCTCCAAACTAAAGGGGTGGCGTAAGCCACAAAACTATGGGCTAGGCTTATAAATGCCCTCGGGCAGATAGCCTAGTATGAACCTATGAACCTATGAACCTATGAATAGGATCTGCATAAGAGATAGCATCTCTAAGGAGGTAGAAATTACATCTGGGGTGTCTCAAGGTTCAGTCTTGGGCCCATTTTTTGTTTGGGATATTTTTCTCTAGACTGATAATAATGCAGCCTGTACTGGTGAGGTTATATAAAAACTGGATAGTTATTACAAATATTAAACAGCGGGTGTTTTGTAGAAATTTATACAGTTTGCCTCTCTGAATTATATCAAAAGGTATGAACTTTAATGCTGAAAAATATATTATTTTATATTTTGGGAAGTTGCCCATATGCTTTATATAATCAGATTCTTACCACTGCCAGCTGTATCAGAGACTTGAGTAGACAAGTTGATGATAAACTGAGTTTTAGCACAGTCTGAATAATGTGTTTAAGAAAGCATTTTCAGATAAGAATATTTCAAGGTGCAGCACAATTAGAGACTCCCTTGTCCTGATACCTATTTAAATCCTCAGTGAGATCACTTAAGGAATACCGCACCTCTTTTGGTATATATATATATATATATATATATATATATATATATATATATATGGATTCACTTCATAACACTGAAAGCTCAAAGCACTGAAACTCAAAACACTGAAACCAAAACAGTGGAAACACATATCATACATATACTGAGTTTAAACAGCATAAATCATAGCACTTCACACTATATATATGGTGTGAAATCCCTATGGACTGGTAGAATTGTATATGCATCTACCCCAAAACAATGTCAGCATAATTTTGCCTTCACACTTCTTCCATGACCAAAGGAGGACGGTATGAAAAGTAATTGAGGAACCCTATTTTTCTGTACAAAAGGAAGGAGCCTGCCCTATGCCGTGCTCATTCCCTGCAGAACCCATTTGATCAATGATAATCCTACATGGCGGCTAACTGCTAATTGTAGATTGAGAAATGCAGGATTATCCCAATCTTTAACGTTCACATTTACTTCTCCTGCCTCTGGACAGACCTCCAACATGGTTTGCAAGCCCCTGTCTGATGTAAATCTAACAGCGAAGCTCTTGCTTCCTGATCAAGAGCGTTTATGAAACGTAATAACTGCTCATTTGCATTTTGGACCTGTGATTTGCACAAAGGTGGCTGAATCAACTTAGGCTAAATACCTGGCAGGGGTGAAATGGCATCACTTATTAAAGTATGACTATCCCATCTTTTCCTACTTTCCATCTTGCCCTTTTGAGTGTGGGCGCCTTGTCCAAAACTGCTATATCAGATATTAGTTGACTTTTCATCTTAACAATATATTGTGGAGCCTCATCAGAAACATCAGAAGCACCAGGTGGCAAATAATTAAAAAAGATGCCAGAGCATGACCAGCAATATCACGTATTTCCTGTCGAGAAGTCATATTCCATAAACCAAAAAGTCAGTGTTTATTTATTAATGTTTGTTTACCAGAAAAGTCCAACTTGAAATGAGCCAATTTTCAGTGGAGGTCAAGGGAGAAATGCTCCAGATACATGTCTTTTTAACGTGGGAGGAAACAGGAGCACCCAGAGAAAACCCACTCAAACGCAGGGAGGACATGCAGACTCCACACAGAAGGCACCCCAGCTGAGAATCTAACTGGATAACCTCTTGCTATGAGTTGACAACACAAACCACTGTACCACTGTGCTGTGTCAGTAATGAAAAGGAAAAAGACAGGGTGTGAGAGAGAGAAAGAGTTAAAAAAAAAAAAAAAAAACAGTAAAAATGGGCTTTAAACAGAGCCATCAAATGACATCAGCAACACAATTCTGTAACTAGGCTTATGCCAGGCCAAATAAACTTAAGCTGATGTTGAATGAGAATGTAATTTATATATAGGGCAACCTAATAACAGCTCTCAATCTTTTTTCTCCAGAATCAGGGACATGCCCAAAGTACTCAGACACAATAAGGGACATGTTCTAAATGTAATAATATTAAGCTGAGAAATTGGCAGAAGAGTATATACTTTAACATGCATTTTCTGAGGAAAATACATTTTATAACGCTAATTATTGTCATTACTTATTAAGAACAAGCCACCACCTTTTTTTTTTAAATTCAACAGTTTAAGGAGGGATTGGGAGAGACAGAGCTAATTTTTTAAATCAAAATCAAAATCTTCATGAAAATCAGGGACAGTTGAGAGGTATGAATTATAATACACATAACAAAAGAAAAGGTTGGACAGTGTCATTAGGAAATTATTAACACAAGAATAAAAAAAAAACTTCAACTAAAAACAAAACCAAGGACCATCTACACCAAAAAGGAGCACTCGACCATTATCCCAGACCCACATACACACACTTTTATTTAAATTAAGAGTAAGTAATGTCAACAACTTGCCAGAAAATATGCGTAATGATATCAGTTTTTTTTTTTAATATATGGATGGATATATATGTAGGTGTTACAGCATAATATCTACAGCAAAAATATCGACAAAATTGAAGATATACTAGGGAATGGTTTATGCACTCCACCCCACTCTGTTACCTTGGAGTTGGTATACATAATTAAGTGGGTTGGAGGGTCCAGCTAGTTTTGGTTGTAGTTAGATTTTTCTAGATATTTTCTGTTTAGATATTTTTTTTCAATATTATGCTGTTTAGATTATTAAAAAAATATATAGAGATATATTACATAGATATATAGATACAGATATAGATATACATATTTATTTATTTATATGGATATTTATGATTATGTCAGAGAATTAATGTACTGTTTTTTATTAGCCTCCAAAATGCCATCAAATATCTATATATATATATATATATATATATATATATATATATATATATATCTATCTATATATATATATATATATATATATATATATGTATTTCATGCTATTATTTTTAAACAATTTCTAAGCCAAATGCATCCACAGTCTTATGTTGGTGAGTTGAGTACACTGAGATGTAACACCATATTCTGTTATGATAAAACTAACAAAGAACCACAGAATGAGCCTAATGAAAATGTTGAGAAAGCTTCATCCGTTGTAAGGGAAGAATCCCACCCAAGCAATAACTGTCAATGGTGAAACAGCAGCAGCTGTTAAAATTAGACATCTGCCAAAAAAATCAAAATTAACCTCACACCCACCTAAAAATAATAAAATCTAACTTAGGAAACACAAATTGTAACAATACCCTCTATAGGAATATGTCCTGACCAAAAACAACACTTCTCTTCTTGACCTACAAAACAGTTCTCATTGCATTCCTTTTTCCTCCTCGCACAGCATTATTATTTAATAAATATATTAATTTTAACCCAAAGATACAAAAGTAGGACAGACATCCTCACCAAGAAAGCAAAGTATGCAGACAAGGATCAAGCCAATGGGGTCAAATGGAAACAATATAATATTTGTTTTTTTTAAGAAAACTGCAGGATGCACATCCCAATGAATTCCCCACCATGAACTGCAAACCTCCACAGACATGCAGTCTTTAGTATGAGAAAGTTTATTATCACAAAATGGTAAGATTGGATTAACAGCCCCTAAACAAGATTAAAACTAACAATCATTACCTTTTTTTTCTTTCTTTCTTTATTTTTATTTATTTTTTATTAAAATTACCTTTGTGGCCATGGCTAATCAGCAATCATCAGTATTTATGCCAAAGAGCCATTGAGACTCCATAGAGCAGTAATTAATATCTAGGACTGCCTATGAGCCTAGCCTCAAATGGCATATTCTGTGTTTCGCAGGAACAAATAAGTTTGTACTATGAATGTCATTTAATTGAGTTATCTTTTCTACTTCACAACATTTGTTTTTATCCCTGGAAAATATACAGTTTTAAGTGAGATCCAGTTGTCTTCTGCTCAAGAAAATAAATAAAGATCATGAAACATAAGGGCTAAAAACTTCACAGGAATATATGGCTAAGCTTCTAAAGATCCTTATGGATCAATAGCTTAGTAAGTACCTATGAAACTATGAAGATATGAATAAGGTACTATTTACCTTCTGAACAAGCAGAGGCACAGAGAGCACCATGATCATGTGGGTAACCTGCCAATGAGCAGAGTCTCATCTGCCATGTTTACTAACTAAGCCTGAGGACATCTATTAACCACCTTTTAACCTATGTTTTCAGACATTAAAAATGCAGCTTAATTCAGTAGCTAGTGTTGAAAAAGAAATTTCTGAGTGTTTACTTGAAAGTGGTAAACGCATTCTGTTTTGTATACTACCCAATAACACTCCTTCATTTAAATCCGCTTAGCTCTGCCCAATCTATCCACACATTGCCAATGTGATATCATCAGTATCCCTTTCTCTTTTTTCCAGTGGAGGTTAACCATCATTGTGTATTAGCTACTTTTATGCTAAACCATTCACTGCATCTTGTTGCTTCTTTCTTGTAACTGTGATGCCTCATAAGAGATTCTACTCCCTGGGATGACAGGTGAGGTTGGGCCTGTCTTGTGTACTTGACACATGCTGTGGCTAGTCCATTCCTGCCCCTTCATCCACAATTCCATTTTGGTGCAGATATTCAAGCTAAGAGGATGGTTACTTGGATGTGCTGTCACATCTTAGAAATGTAATATTCAATCTCACCAGTAGTTTTACAACTTTTTGGAATACGGAGTTATGATTAAAGACCACTAAACATTGTGTTGATCTTACACCCTGCTAGAAGAACCATTGTTCCTCTAGAGTGTGTCTCTTAGATACATGCATTCAAGATTACATCAAGCAGGTTTAAGGGCTTTTTCTTTTTTCTGATAATACATAAAAGGCACAATTATGGTCCTTGGTTTAACTCTTTGTGCCAAATTCAGTAATGGAAAACAATACACCCTCTTTGTAAAGGCAGATTCATTTTTAGAATGTTAGTGTCCAGATGTGCAGGAAGGTAGCCTTACTCCTTCCCACACATCCCACTTGCAACTAAAAAAATATGGAAGTCATTTTACTTCCCTCTGTTTCACTTTTCTTCATATAAATGCAATAATTCCTGAGTAGGATCCAGCAGAGCTTTAATCCAATAGTTAATTTTAGTAGTCCAACTGAGTGATGTGCTGTTTATACTCAGTCATAATGTAATTTATTTCAGATACTTACAGCTGAATCACATAGTGAAAATTAATCATGGTTACTGTCAAGAAGGTTATGTTGCTTATCAGCTCTTTCAGATCCACTGTATTGCCTGCAGTTAACTCTCCGGTTTGCTATGAAAAAGACACTGACACTGACAATGACATGTCCTCCTCATCTTATGGTATTAAGTTTATGTAAAGGGAAGATTTTCAAATACAAGTCCGCAAACATAAATAATATGGAGAATGTCACAAGAAATGAAAGAACATTTAATCCACATATTTCTTTTTTTTTATTCAATTTTTTTATGTTTTGAGTAGAGATATGGGCTTGATTTATCAGCCACGCAAATGATGGACTTTTATTACTCAAGGATTCCAGTGATATGGTTCCATGTGTAAATTAATGATCAGGCTAAAGTAAATTCCAAGTAAGCAAAAATACTGCAGCATGTTTCATACCCTTATAATAATGGAAGTGAATTGTTCTGTGGCATAGACTTTTACCCTGGCACGCAAGAAAACAATGCCCATAGTGACAAACTTTTCTGAGGCAGCAGGTAGACACTAGTGATTATAGTAAACAAAGGGATAATCTTCTGTATATTTATAACATACTGACCCCAGGGGCAAATCATCTCTTTATTTTTAAGGCTTTATTATGAGATTTCATGGACTGTAGCACTGATACAAAACATATTTCCCTTTGATACATTCAGCACTAAATGTCTGGTTGGGAAAATAGTTATAAGTGGGTTAACAAACAATTGCTTGACCTAAGCCACAAATGTTTAGCAATCTATAGAGAAAATATAAAAATATGTAGAAATATGATTGATGACTTAGTAAAACGTTGATGGATTCCATACAGTTATCTATTTTATCCAAGACCTATACCTGTTTAAGTCCCTTAAAATATTATTCTACATAAGAAATGTTTGCTTTTTTTCCATAATTAGAAAGAGAATAAGTGAAAGGTTTTATTTATTTTGTTTTTATTTACATATTGTGCTGAGATAGTTAAGGCCTGTTTTCAGTGTGAGTCCAGAAACATTCTTTACAGTAGGCAAAGGAAGACTGAGTTAGCAACTCATGGCCTTAGGCCTCAGCACTAAACTGTCATTGTCTTCTATTTGACATGAAATGGGTAGCCCAGTTCATGGGCTCTCTCGGAACTGTTGCATAATTCAGCATGACGGATGACTCAGCTAGGGGAATGACAGCTTTATTTTCATGATCAGTTTTAGTCATGGGGTACTCCTTGCACAGAGAGGAAGAAGTGAAAAAAAACCCACAAAGCAGCAGCTCAGTATTATTCACTTCTACATGCCATTCACTGAGCTAGTGCAAGGAGTTTCTGAAACGTACTGAGGTAGTACAGTATTGTGAACACAACAAAAAATGGGGATTGGGAGACATACAGAGTAGGGACCTATTTGCTCATACATGTATCAAGACAACAGGTGACCACACCGATGCAATCACACATGCACATGCATGTGTGTATGTATCCGTCCATGCATCCACTACACTTTTACCCATTTTTGCACATGGGGTCAGGGTGGCACTACAACAGTGACAATCATCTAGAGCAAAGGTTTACACTGCCGGGTTGATAGCCCCGTATGTACACACAAACACACACACACACACACACACACACACACACATACACATGCACACACACACACACACACACACACACACACACACACACACACACACACACACACACACACACTCAGGAAATACATGCACTGCATTCTCCCTATTACCTATTGTAAAGTACCAGCCTGCACTTTTATCAGATCAGGCTTCTGCTTCTTGTGACCAGTGCGGTAGTAGGCAGACTGGAATTTCCTGCATAATACATAGAATATACAGAATGCGACCCCTCTTCCCCCTTTAATACATCTGAGTAGTTGTATGCGAGCATGCATTGCTATTTTATTTAGATCTATAACTAGTTTCAACATCTATGTATATGATGTTATAAATATTCCTGTGTGTGTGTGTGTGTGTGTGTGTGTGTGTGTGTGTGTGTGTGTGCATGTGTGTGCGTGTGTGTGTGTGTGCGTGTGTGTGTGTGTGTGTGTGCGTGTGTGTGTGTGTGTATGTGTGTGTGCACGCATGCATGTGTGCTCATATAAGTCAGTATTCACTGATGATGCTGATGACTTGATTACCTGTCACTGAATTGTGTATCTGCTGTTTTGCACTCTGCATTACCTGTCTACAGATGTGTTACACAAGAGTGACCTGAATGTCACACAGTATCATAACTGATTTATACTGCAAAACTTGCAGTGACTTATGATTGGACTTTCTTAAGTGTTAGTTTTGCATAGAACTCCTATTGGCAAACAGTCTTTGTGAATCCATCCATGGTGCTAAACTGTCATATCTGCTTTCACTGTATCATTGAGGTATATGAGTATTCATTTCTAAACAGTGTAAGAAACGTCTCTGTGTGGAAGATTTTCAGTGCATATATTTCCAGTTAATCACTGTATATTAATCAGATCAGACAATAGTAATAGAAGTAGCGAACGTAAATTCGTCTTAAGTCAAAACAAAACAAAAAGTAATAACAGAAAATATATAATTGTACAGCATTACTACGTATTTGAAAGTAAACTCGACTAAATCAGCAGAAAACGGATGTAGCCCCACAACGGTGTGGGGCTACATCCGTTTTCTGCTGATTTAGTCGAGTTTGGAGTCTTTTTAGCAGTTCCTTACTGTTGTTTTTTCTAAGTATTTGAAAGTAACCCAAGCAAGGCAGGCAGTCTGTTTCCAGTCGAAAATCCTTTATTAAGTACACAGACGAGTGATCCAAGTAAAACAAAAATAGAGTAATAATTTCCTCACAAGCTTTCTAAATATATATATACTTTTTATTAGGCATGGGAGTGGTTTATTGTGCTGTAAAAAAAGTGTTATTTGTACACATGTTAAATTCACATCCCTTCCCCCATCAGTGTGACATTCGAGCTGGTCCTGCCCTACCTAGTAGCTGTCATAATAATATATAACCCTTATGTACATTAAATAAAATTTATAATGATGTGGTACCTCTTATTTAACCAAATTATTAAGTAGATTATTAAGTCTGTGATTTTATCCAAGACAATATACTACATGGCTGGAAATATATCAACCTTAGTTCATTTGGCAATCAAAAATATATATATAAATATATACATATACATTTTGGATGTAAAAATCAATTTCTATTTTCATAACCTATTGTTAACAAAGATCGCTTTCATCCTTCTGGACTTCTTCAGGTCTATGGGACATTGTCACAGGAAATACATTTCTGATTAACATCTTAGGTGAAGCCCCATCATTTGTTTATAGGAAGGCCAGGAACATTATAAGTTTTGTTGAATTTAAACCTAGACCATGTGAGAAAAACACTAAAAGATGTGAAACTAATTGTACATTTTGTATATTTATACAGCAAAGTGATAGTTTTTATTGCCCTTACTTAAAGAAGATCATTAAAACCAGTGCAGGGGTGACTGTAACACTAAAAAAGTAATTTACAGGGCACAGTGCAATGAATGTGATGCATGATGCATTATGTGGGCAAGACTGTAAATAAACTCAAGCATAGGATTTCATGTCATCTGTCAGAAATCTGCTCTGGATGTAAAAATAATGCACTAGCCAAACACCTTTCTCTTCATAAAAGACACACAGGTTTTAAGTTCCAGATCCTGGATCGCATAGACATGGGTGATCTTGAAGGAGATATCCCAAATATTCTGAAGAAACATGAACTCATGTGTCAACTAAAGCTGAACTCTTCTAGGAAGCCTGGACTAAACTATTACTGTTCAATTAAAAGTGCACTGGAACTTAGAAAATTACCACATTGTTTAATGACTAATTGTATTTTATTTTATTTTATTCTACAAATTGGTTTTAAATACCATTTTAAATCAGTTGAAATTTAAGTGTATATTTTGTTTCCATCATCATACATACATTTTTTCTTATTTTTATTTTTTTCTGGTTCTTTTTTCCACTTTATTCAAAATGATGTGTAATAACAATACTAACTAATTATACAATTATATAGGTTTTTAGGGTTCTTGTACACAGACCTGAAGAAGTCTAGAAGGACGAAAACGATCTTTGTTAACAATAGGTTATGAAAATAGAAACTGATTTTTACATACAAAATGTATATGTATATATTTATTGATTGCCAAATGAACTAAGGTTGATATATTTCCAGCCATGTAGTATATTGTCTTGGATAAAATCACAGACTTAATAATCTACTTAATAATTTGGTTAAATAAGAGGTACCACATCATTATAAATTTTATTTAAAGTACATAAGGGTTATATATTATTATGACAGCTACTAGGTAGGGCAGGACCAGCTCGAATGTCACACTGATGGGGGAAGGGCTGTGAATTTAACATGTGTACCAATAACACTTTGTTTTACAGCGCAATAAACCACTCCCATGCCTGATAAAAAATATATATGTATTTAGAAAGCTTGTGAGGAAATTATTACTCTATTTTGTTTTACTTGGACGCTCGTCTGTGTACTTAATAAAGTTTTCGACTGAAACAGACTGCCTGCTGGATTACTTTTGAATACTTAGTAATGCTGTACAATTACATATTTTCTATTATTACTTTTTGTTTTGTTTTGACTTAAGACGAGTTTACGATCGTTACTTCTACTACTATTGTCTGATCTGATTAATATACAGTGATTAACTAGAAAAATATACACTGAAAATCTTCCACACAGAGAAGTTTCTTACACTGTTTTGTTTTTGGACCCACTACACTTTAGTGGGTTCTTTTGAGACTTCAGGGATACCACAGAGATTACTTGTTTTTTTTGTTGGTACTTTGGTTTCTGAGACCAAGGTTTTTGTTCCGTCAAAGGATCCCTGAATTGGTGTGGAATTCCAGCATTTTAAGACATGGATAATGACAGGCTAAAAGATTTACTAACTGTACCTATCTGGAATGATACAGAAGCAGATCAGATACAAGTGGATACAGAAAATGGACAGGGAAGAATGGGCCCAGAAAATATGAATTCAGAGACGTTTTCAAAACTAGAAAAGCAACTGAAATGCATGCAGGGTCTCTACTGGGAACACATTTATTTACAAAAAAGCATAGATAAGAAGAGACTACCCCAGAGACTTAGATTGAACAAAAGACCAGTGTGGAAAATTATGGATGATTCACTTTCCGAGGAATGGGAAGATATTTTAGAGGATGCCAGCTACAAACCTATTTGTCTGCTAGTAAGGAACAACCTTAGCATGCAGGAAGCTACAAATTTTTCCTTGGTTTTTTTTTTTTCCCCTTTTTTGGTTTGATTCTTGGTTGGGGTGGCTTCTGTTTGGAGTCTGCATCTCCTGCCTGTGTTTGTGTGGATTTGCTCTGGTGCCCTGCCTTTTACAAAGATGTGTCTGCAGTTTTAATCCCTCGTCTCTGCTGAAAATTGTTTTTGTTCTGTCCAGTAAAATTGACAGGCATTTGAATTTCAGACTTCAGGTTTCTGAATGTTTAATTCCTTGTATAATTGATGGTGCAGTGATAGTATTGTTACCTCACAACTATAGGTTTTCTGGTTTGATTCTTGGTTGGGGTGGCTTCTGTCTGCATCTCCTCCCTGTATTTGTGTGGATTTGCTCTGGTGCCCTGCCATTTTACAAAGACGTGTCTGCAGTATTAATCCCTGCATCTCTGCTGAAAATTGTTTTGTTCTGTCCGCAGTAAAATTGACAGGCATTTGAATTTCAGACTTCAGGTTTCCTGAATGTTTAATTCCTTGCAGATTTGATGGTGCAGTGGTAGTATTGTTGCCTCACAGCTATAGGTTTTCTGGTTTGATTCTTGGTTGGGTGGCTTCTGTGGAGTCTGCATCTCATCTCTGTGTTTGTGTGGATTTGCTCTGATGCCCTGCCATTTTACAAAAGCGTATCTGCAGTATTAATCCCTCGTCTCTGCTGAAAATTGTTTTGTTCTGTCCATGATAAAATTGACCGCATTTGAATTTCAAACTTCATGTTCTTCAGAATACATAGTAGCACAACCTTTTTCTAGCAATTTTCTAAGTTTATAAGATGAATATTTTAAATTTGTCCCTATTTTTGGGACTGTATTCCCCATTATTGGCTTCGTCCAGGTTTTGTGCTAAGGTTGACAGCTATGGCAAGAACTGAATTCACTAAATATGGACTGTAGAATTGTGCATATTTACTGATAAAGGTGCACTGTAGAATTGTGCATATTTACTGATAATGGTGGACTGTAGAATTGTGCATATTTACTAATAATGGTGGACTGTGGAATTGTGCATATTTACTAATAATGGTGGACTGTAGAATTGTGTATATTTACTAATAATGGTGGACTGTGGAAGTCTGAGTAGACTTTTTTATGATAAATGTTCTCAACTGGGCAGTTTTGCCTTCATGGGTGCATATGTTTTGTTTCATTGCTTACTGGAAAAATGTTCAAAACAAATTTAAAACACCATCTAACAAGTGTACTGTATTGTACAAGGAATATAATTTTTAGTACAATGAGGAAGGTGTATCAAAGAGCACATGTATGTTTCATATGCAAGGGTCTATGATTCGAAAACAGCCCAAAATTAATCTTTATCTGCCACTGGCAAAATGTATTTTCTTTGAATGTGGGTTTCAATGCTGTTTCAATGAATGTGAGTTTCAAGGGCAGAGAAGTTTTAATGCTAAGTTTTCATTGTGAGACTGCATTGCTTTGTTTAACAGATGACTTAATGTTTGTGCTGTAAAATACAAAATAAAACTTTCAAATGAAGTCCAATCATTGAAGTAAAGCAGTATGCACATTAGTGTTTATGGTAAATGGAGTGAAATAGCCAAGTAATGGTTAATTGGAATGGCTGCAGAGGCTCCAGTTCAACCATTATTTTGTCAGGGGGAGGCAGCAAACTCAGACAGGCCCAGCTGAACTATACCTCCCAACTGTCCAGATTTTCAAAGAATGAATAGATTTTTGCTTCTTATTTTTGGTTTGTTGTTCATAAAATTTGTAGTTTTAATTCCTAAATGATTTGCCAGAAGTCACTAAATAATAAGTTTCAGACTTCATAACCTTCATAAAAATGCATGTTAAAGTAAGGGCCGTTCTATCAACTGTCTCAATTTATACAAGAGCAATTTTAGTACTGTTTATATGTACCCCAATATATTTGGCCTTGTTCAGATTTACTGCATTAACAGGTTGAGAGGTACATGCAAATAAATTGCTTTATAGAATTAGGCATAGCCAACCTCTCAACTGTCCCCAATTTTTGGCTCAAAATGTTGCTCTTCCCCCTAATAATCCCTCCATAAAATAGCAATTTTGGAAGAAAACATGGAGGGTTTACAATTAAGAAATAACTGTAATAATCAAAGTTATAGATTACTTGAAATGCATGTAGATTCTTTTATTTTGTCAGCTGCTCAAGGTAGCAGTACTAATATTAAAGTGTCCCTTCTTTGACAGGTAGAAGCTGTATTGTGTGTCTATTTTATATTTTGCATCACATTTTGGTCCATTTTTCATAAAATTGTGTTTTTGGCAAATTAGTGACAAATCACTAAAGACTGAAGTTAGAAAATGACAGACATTTGAGTTTCAGATTTTATACCCTTCAGAAAATTCATACTAATGCAAGACCTATTCTATTATCTTTCTAAGTTTATTAGAGCAATATTTAAAAATTGTCCTTATTGTTGTGCCTTTGTCCCACTTCTGTGTATGGCTTTGTCCAGATTTCTTGCTCTTGAAGTTGAGAGGTATGACAAATGTGTCAGAACCATCACAGTCAGCCAGAGAGATTTCAAATTGTGACATGCTTGTTGCACCCACTCCCCATGTAGTGACTCTGGATGTGTCCAAGCAAGGCAAGGAGTAGTTGTATCTACCTTGGATGGGAGGACACACTGCATAAGTACTACAGTGGCTTTTCATCTGTCCTTGATTTTGCAGAATGGTCTGGTTTCTGTCATATTTTTGTACTGTTGATTTATGCTTATTACTCAAAGTGCCTGTTGCTCTGTGTTTAAGTAGCAATGCTTTAATGACCATAAGGTAAGCTTGTCTGACATCGTAAGATGCAAGTAAGCTTTAATAAGCATACTGTTAAAGAATTGCCAACATTGAAAGCCTTTCTGTTGTTGCCATGCAGAGAATACTTGACTAGATAATGTATAAGCCTTGGGTATTAAGGACAGGATTCCATTATTTTAAAAAGCTCATTACACTTGTTGGAGACTTCAGTCATCTCTACAGGCTTTACCGTAAACTAAACAGAATGCCAATCATGTGTGGTCCATAACCTGTACAGTAATCCTTTAAGCAATGTATCTTGAGCTTGTTTCTTGTTTGCTTTTCATTTTTACTTTATCATGTTTTCCCATGAAACAAGTTGTCAGGCAGCAGGTCTTTTTGGATAAGAAACATTTTTACAAGTGGGGGCATCACATAGATTTCTACTTTCAGCATGTTGCTTGGTACTTTAATAAAGCTGAATATATTATAATTAGAACTGCAGTGCAAGGAGAAGTGGTTTGAGTTGAGTGCTTCTGGTTTTCTTGTACTTGATTTTGACTGGCATTCCAGTAATGTATTTAAAAAGTAATTTATTTTTCATGCCTCACAACCTTTTGTTTCCATCTAGATATTAAGTAAGCTGTCATGCAGCCAATGCATTGAAATATTTTTATTCTTCTACACTTATTTTTGTCTTGATTGGACTTTCATAATGATGGTTTGCCACCCAGGGCAGCGTATTTAATTAAAGTTAGTTTTTTTGTGGTTTTGTGCATAGCTCCTCCCCTTTATGGTTGACCACACCCCTTCCCTTTGACCCCGCCCATTCAGCGTCTCCTGCAGCCCCCCTGTGATTTGAAGTCACCAGCCGCCACTGTCTTAAGTCAAAACAAAACAAAAAGTAAAAACAGAAAATATATAATTGTACAGCATTACTAAGTATTTGAAAGTAACCCAAGCAAGGCAGGCAGTCTGTTTCCAGTCGAAAATCCTTTATTAAGTACACAGACGAGTGATCCAAGTAAAACAAAAATAGAGTAATAATTTCCTCACAAGCTTTCTAAATATATATATACTTTTTATTAGGCATGGGAGTGGTTTATTGTGCTGTAAAAAAAGTGTTATTTGTACACATGTTAAATTCACATCCCTTCCCCCATCAGTGTGACATTCGAGCTGGTCCTGCCCTACCTAGTAGCTGTCATAATAATATATAACCCTTATGTACATTAAATAAAATTTATAATGATGTGGTACCTCTTATTTAACCAAATTATTAAGTAGATTATTAAGTCTGTGATTTTATCCAAGACAATATACTACATGGCTGGAAATATATCAACCTTAGTTCATTTGGCAATCAGAAAATATATATAAATATATACATATACATTTTGGATGTAAAAAAACAATTTCTATTTTCATAACCTATTGTTAACAAAGATTGCTTTCATCCTTCTGGACTTCTTCAGGTCTATGGGACATTGTCACAGGAAACACATTTCTGATTAACATCTTAGGTGAAGCCCCATCATTTGTTTATAGGAAGGCCAGGAACATTATAAGTTTTGTTGAATTTAAACCTAGACCATGTGAGAAAAACACTAAAAGATGTGAAACTAATTGTACATTTTGTATATTTATACAGCAAAGTGATAGTTTTTATTGCCCTTACTTAAAGAAGATCATTAAAACCAGTGCAGGGGTGACTGTAACACTAAAAAAGTAATTTACAGGGCACAGTGCAATGAATGTGATGCATTCTATGTGGGCAAGACTGTAAATAAACTCAAGCATAGGATTTCATGTCATCTGTCAGAAATCTGCTCTGGATGTAAAAATAATGCACTAGCCAAACACCTTTCTCTTCATAAAAGACACAGAGGTTTTAAGTTCCAGATCCTGGATCGCATAGACATGGGTGATCTTGAAGGAGACATCCCAAATATTCTGAAGAAACATGAACTCATGTGTCAACTAAAGCTGAACTCTTTTAGGAAGCCTGGACTAAACTATTACTGTTCAATTAAAAGTGCACTGGAACTTAGAAAATTACCACATTGTTTAATGACTAATTGTATTTTATTTTATTTTATTCTACAAATTGGTTTTAAATACCATTTTAAAATCAGTTGAAATTTAAGTGTATATTTTGTTTCCATCATCATACATACATTTTTTCTTATTTTGATTTTTTTCTGGTTCTTTTTTCCACTTTATTCAAAATGATGTGTAATAACAATACTAACTAATTATACAATTATATAGGTTTTTAGGGTTCTTGTACACAGACCTGAAGAAGTCTAGAAGGACGAAAACGATCTTTGTTAACAATAGGTTATGAAAATAGAAACTGATTTTTACATACAAAATGTATATGTATATTTATTTATTTATTTATTTATTTTATTTTATTTTACATGTGTTAACCGGGAGAGTCCGACTGGATACATGTCCATTTTCAGCGGAGGCCCGGGGAGAAAAGCTCCAAGTACATAACAGACATATGAACATTGTTAATGCAAAAAAGGAAGATAGTTGAGTTCTAAATACAATATAAAGATACATCACATCTTGGGGAAAAAAAAAACAGCAGCAGCATATAAAAAAAAAACATATATATATAAAAATATATTTATATATATATATATATATATATATATATATATATTTATATATATATATATATATATGATATATATATATATATATATATATATATATATATATATATATATATATATTTTTGATTGCCAAATGAACTAAGGTTGATATATTTCCAGCCATGTAGTATATTGTCTTGGATAAAATCACAGACTTAATAATCTACTTAATAATTTGGTTAAATAAGAGGTACCACATCATTATAAATTTTATTTAAAGTACATAAGGGTTATATATTATTATGACAGCTACTAGGTAGGGCAGGACCAGCTCGAATGTCACACTGATGGGGGAAGGGCTGTGAATTTAACATGTGTACCAATAACACTTTGTTTTACAGCACAATAAACCACTCCCATGCCTGATAAAAAATATATATGTATTTAGAAAGCTTGTGAGGAAATTATTACTCTATTTTTGTTTTACTTGGATCGCTCGTCTGTGTACTTAATAAAGGATTTTCGACTGGAAACAGACTGCCTGCCTTGCTTGGATTACTTTTGAATACTTAGTAATGCTGTACAATTACATATTTTCTATTATTACTTTTTGTTTTGTTTTGACTTAAGATGAGTTTACGATCGTTACTTCTACTACTATTGTCTGATCTGATTAATATACAGTGATTAACTAGAAATATATACACTGAAAATCTTCCACACAGAGAAGTTTCTTACACTGTTTTGTTTTTGGACCCACTACACTTTAGTGGGTTGTTTTGAGACTTCAGGGATACCACAGAGATTACTTGTTTTTTTGTTGGTACTTTGGTTTCTGAGACCAAGGTTTTTGTTCCGTCAAAGGATCCCTGAATTGGTGTGGAATTCCAACATTTTAAGACATGGATAATGACAGGCTAAAAGATTTACTAACTGTACCTATCTGGAATGATACAGAAGCAGATCAAATACAAGTGGATACAGAAAATGGACAGGGAAGAATGGGCCCAGAAAATATGAATTCAGAGACGTTTTCAAAACTAGAAAAGCAACTGAAATGCATGCAGGGTCTCTACTGGGAACACATTTATTTACAACAAAGCATAGATAAGAAGAGACTACCCCGGAGACTTAGATTGAACAAAAAAACAATGTGGAAAATTACGGATGATTCACTTTCCGAGGAATGGGAAGATATTTTAGAGGATGCCAGCTACAAACCTATTTGTCTGCTAGTAAGGAACAACCTTAGCATGCAGGAAGCTACAAAGGCTGACATCACATCTTTAAAAACAACATTAGAAAATGAGAACCCCAATAACCTAGATGCTAAATATGATTTGCTTAAAGAAAGAGTGAAAGGATATGAGCAGTCCATTAAAGAAAGAAAGATTAATAAAATGAAACGAGATCAACTGGACAAAGATTATCCTGGGAAACTTACTAGGAGGTACAATAATAATAACAACAACAACAGGAGAACCAACAACAGACAAGGTTTTAGTTATTACATGGGATATAAGGGGAAAGTATAACCATGCCAGCAGACCTCAACGGGATTTTCCCAGGGGAGATCCTCACACAAAACCAGACAGGGGCACAATACAGGACCATCAGGAGACTGCCCCTCCAACATCTCATTCCCCACAATCCCAATCCCCTCTGGCTATCAACACTCCACAGAAGCCTTTGAGATCACAGAAGGATCAGGACAGGAACATCAGCCACAGCAGCAACCAGAACCGACAGAGAGTTCTACAGGACAAATTACAGGACTACCAGGACAACTGGGACCACAGACAATCCAGCTACCAGGAGCAGCAGCACCTTCACAGAGACCAGTTTCTTCAGGAAGACCAATATCGACAGCACAGACATCAACCACCACACCAATACCAAAGCCAGCACCAGTACCAGAACAAGAACAACGACCGTCACCAGTGCCCCAGAGCTTGTCCCTCTTACCAGGTCCCCCCATACCACAGCCACAGCAAGGAATACTACTACAACCCACCGAGATTCCAGAAAGCAGAGGAGGAAGTCCAGAGGTCTCATACTCTATCCACGAACTCCCAGGGAGACAGGAGAACCAAACAGTGGACAGGGGTGAGGGAAATACAATACCTGAGCAATCCCAACTGGAACCCCGACTACAACCCAGTCCCAGGCTCAGACGGAGGAACCAGCCACAATAACAGGTACAATAACAACAACAACAGGTACCACAATAACAGGGGCTCCACTTATCTGGAACCACTCTGTTAAAGCTCTGACTGAAGAGGAAAAAAGTGTGTTGTCCAAAGGACTTACTTTTGTTCCAAGCAGCAGGAGTGAGGTTGCTCAAGTACTGATAGACCTTAAAATGTTTGTGAGGAAGCTCAACTTAAGGGTACAGTTTCATGGCAAAAGTAATGACACTGAAAATAAGCCTATTGATGAAAATATAAAAAGGCCTAGCAGCTATTGTCCACCACTACATCAAACACTAGCTGCTTTCGAAGTGAAATGTGAGATGGATATCAGGAAACTGCTTAAAAAACCTCCTAAGAAAAAACTTTATAACTTAACACAGGGAGAAAGAAAAACATTGCTTGAGCTAGACAATGATAAATCCAGGCATGTAATGAAGGCAGACAAGGGAGGAGGTATACTTGTGACTGGTACCACTAGCTACAGCCAAAAGATAGAGAACATGCTGGAGTATAACACATTTTATGAGTCATTTACCATGGATGACATAAAAAGAGTATATGATTTATGGAACACTAATCTCACCACATTATGGGAAGAAAAACTTATCACTAAAAATCTTTATAATTATTTATGGAGCCCATGCCCACGTTTACCTTACTTTTTTGGAATACCAAAGCCACACAAGAACAGAGAAGACCCACCTTATAGACCGGTGGTAGCAAGTGGAGGTTCCCTTACTGAAGCCACAGACATTTACCTCGATTACTTGCTGAACCCTCTAGCAGAAAAGAATAAGTCATACATAAGAGATTCAATGGATTTTTTGAAGAAAATAGAAAACATTACAGTGGAAGCTGACAGTATTTTGGTAACTACTGATGTGGAATCCTTGTACACAGTGATCCCTCACAATTACTGTATAACAGCAGCTATGGAGTATTTTAAGAAACATAATCAGGGTACACAGGCACAACTCCAAAAGTTAAGCAAGCTCATTAATCTTGTACTGGACTTCAATTTCTTTACTTTCAATGGCAAACACTACAATCAAAAAACTGGTATAGCAATGGGGGCTGCCATGGCTCCCAGCATAGCTAACATAGCCCTGGGCAAATGGGAGGAGGACTTTGTGTTAAACAACACAGATTACATGCAGCATATCACATGCTATTTACATTTTATTGATGATGTCTTTATTGTGTGGGAAGGTGACACCTTGCAGTTTGGAGATGCGGTGGTAGTGCTGCGGTAGCGTTGTCGCCTCACAGTAAGATGTTGCCCTGTTTGATTCTCAGCTAGAGCGTCTTCTGTGTGGAGACATGCATGAATGGGCGTACCTTCATTGAAGGTTGTGCGTCAGAGCTGGCAACTCGGCATGTAAAAATCTACTGCCAATCATTAGCGGACTGGAGTTCCGCTGTGGCAACCCCTAACCGGGAAAAGCCGAAAGACACAACAACCTCAATCAAACAACCCCCTTCCTGAAGTTTACCTCTTCCCATAGCTGTATTTCAACCACTTTCTTAGATATGCAGATTTCCAAGGACACCAACAATAACAGAATCATCACTGATCTATTCAGAAAACCAATGAGGGTTAACTTATTACTCCACAGTAAAAGTCTACATCTTACAAAAACGCAAGTATAATGTAGTGAAGTCCCAAGGCTATAGATTAGCTCGAATTACCACAGAGATGGAACCATTTTTGAGAAACCTGAACAACTTAGAGAATGATTTTCTAGTGAGAAGTTATGAAAGTCAGATGCTAAAAAACATCCTGGAACCCATTATAGAACTGAAAAGGACTGAAGCACCTTCACTCAACCTCCCCAGTAGAAAAATGTTAAGTAATTCCACAATGAATAACAAATGCAAAAATAGCTGCATCCTGACATACACTTTGGATTATCACAGTATCAAAAATATCATTGAAGAAAACTGGGACATTGTCACAGAAAACCCTTTTCTGATTAACATCTTAGGTGAAGCCCCATCATTTGTTTATAGGAAGGCCAGGAACATTAGAAGTTTTGTTGAATTTAAACCTAGACCATGTGAGAAAAGCACTAAAAGATGTGAAACTAATTGTACATTTTGTATATTTATACAGCAAGGTAATAGTTTCTATTGTCCTTACTTAAAGAAGATCATTAAAACCAGTGCAGGGGGTGTCTGTAACACTAAAAAAGTAAATTACAGGGCACAGTGCAATGAATGTGATGCATTCTATGTGGCAAGACTGTAAATAAACTCAAGCGTAGGATTTCATGTCATCTGTCAGAAATCCGCTCTGGATGTAAAAATAATGCGCTAGCCAAACACCTTTCTCTTCATAAAAGACACACAGGTTTTAAGTTCCAGATCCTGGATCGCATAGAAGTGGGTGATCTTGAAGGAGACACCCCAAATATTCTGGAGAAGCATGAACTCATGTGGCAATTAAAGCTGAACTCTTTTAGGAAGCCTGGACTAAACTACTACTGTTCAATTAAAAGTGCAATGGAATGTAGAAAATTGCCACATTGTTTACATGACTAATTGTATTTTATTTTATTTTATTCTACAAACTGGTTTTAAATACCATTTTAAATCATTTGAAATTTAAGTGTATATTTTGTTTCCATCATCATACATACATTTTTTCTTATTTTTATTTTTTTTCTGGTTCTTTTTTTACTTTATTCAAAATGATGTGTAATAACAATACTAACTAATTATACAATTATATAGGTTTTTAGGGTTCTTGTACACAGAACTGAAGAAGTCTAGAAAGACGAAAGCAATCTTTGTTAACAATAGGTTATGAAAATAGAAATTGATTTTTACATGCAAAATGTATATGTATATATTTATATATATTTTTTTTGATTGCCAAATGAACTAAGGTTGATATATTTCCAGCCATGTAATATATTGTCTTGGATAAAATCACAGACTTAATAGTCTACTTAATAATTTGGTTAAATAAGAGGTACCACATCATTATAAATTTTATTTAAAGTACATAAGGGTTATATATTATTATGACAGCTACTAGGTAGGGCAGGACCAGCTCGAATGTCACACTGATGGGGGAAGGGATGTGAATTTAACATGTGTACCATTAACACTTTGTTTTACAGCACAATAGACCACTCCCATGCCTGATAAAAAGTATATATATATATTTAGAAAGCTTGTGAGGAAATTATTACTCTATTTTTGTTTTACTTGGATCGCTTGTCTGTGTACTTAATAAAGGATTTTCGACTGGAAACAGACTGCCTGCTTTGCTTGGATTACTTTCGAATACTTAGTAATGCTGTACAACGATATATTTTCTGTTATTACTTTTTGTTTTGTTTTGACTTAAGACGAGTTTACGTTTGCTACTTCTACTACTATTGTCTGATCTGATTAATATACAGTGATTAACTAGAAATATATGCACTGAAAATCTTCCACACAGAGAAGTTTCTTACACTGTTTTGTTTTTGGACCCACTACACTTTAATGGGTTGTTTTGAGACTTTGGGGATACCACAGAGATCACTTGAGTATTAATTTCTAATACTAAGATTACAAGTGGAGAAATGATATCTGGTTATAAAAAACTTGGGAAAAAGGCATTAAATGTCTACTCAAGGAACCCTTTTAACACAGCCAGCAAAGCTCTGTGTATAGTATAGCATAGCATTTTTTCGTAATCCTAAATTGTAATAAGTTCTTGGTTTCTAGAAAAAAATGACAGGAAGCATTACCGATATTGGTGAAGGTAATATTATCCTTCTGATGTACATTGTGATCATGATTAACATATGCTCTGAGTTTAAAGTCCAGAGATGAAATCCAAGGGTAAATGAGGTGCATGTTATAAAAAAAAAATAATAAAAAAAAAAGAAAGAAGAAATCAGGGCCCTTTGGCATATCATTCTAAAACTAACTTTATTTTTCTGTTTTGAATATTTTCATCTACACCTAACACAAATACAATTAATTCATTCTCACCTTATGAGTAGTAATTTCTTATTATTGTTGCAGGTTGCAATCAAATGAGAAGAATCTTATTAACAATTGTACTAAATATGTTACAATGAGCATTTGTGAAAATGTACATTCTGTATGCCTTCATTAACTGGAGGCTGAAGTAAAATGCTTTCTATAGAATTGTTTTCCTTAATGGGAAAGAATAAGTGACCTTTTGAAATAAAATGATGAAAATTATATGAAATACAAGTAATTTATATTGTACACTGGAAAGAAAAACAGTATAGTTTGTAATACCTTTCTGTAGGCAACTTAAAAAGTTAAGTAAATTAAACATGATGGTGTTTGTATGTTAGAAATTGGTACAAGAGTAAGACAATAATGAACTTTGATAAATGTTAGAATTTTGCCATAATGATAATTAAGCATTCATCTGGTTTGACCATAAAGAGAACAAGGATTTCACAGGAAGAAAACTTAAAAAAAATTGAATTTAAAATAGCAGTATCTGTGTTCCATTTGAAAAAGCTTTGTGATACTAAACAATCAGAATTATTTTGTCCTCTGATGAATGATGCTCTGTTCAAACTGAATTTTGAATGTACTGACATACCTGCAGTATCCTTAATAAGTGATGCTGCAAATAAAGCTTGACAGGAAGTAAAACTCAAGTGGGTTACTTGTCAAAAATGAGATGTTGCATGGAATGAGGTGAATATAAAAGGCTTAACCTTCAGAAATTAAGTTTTCTCTTCCTTTATAGAATTCCGGTCTCTTTATAATACAGCTATATTATATTCTGAATATGCAGCCATATCAATTAGTATGGGAAGGAGATTGCATTCAGACTTAAACCTTTTCTTTCTAACAGCATCTGAATATGTGACTGATACTTCAGTGAAAACAGAAACTGCAGAAAGCCTAATCTTTGCTATGCAGAATTTCAGGAAAGCAGTTAAAATAAATTTATGCCATTTTGTGTGTGTGTGTGTGTGTGTGTGTGTGTGTGTGTGTGTGTGTGTGTGTGTGTGTGTGTGTGTGTGTGTGTGTGTGTGAGTGTGTGTGTGTGTGTGTGTGTGTGTGTGTGTGTGTATGATTGTGTGTTTTTAATATTAATCATAGCAATGATACTAGTTCTTTTTTCTTGACCGTTTAATGAGTATAGAAAGTTGGATTCATATGGAATTTTATATCTAGCTTTGCAGTGTTTCTTTTTTGAATAACATGAACGAGTTCAGGCAAAATGATGTCTGAAAAAAATATATATAGAAAGAAAGATATAGATATAGATATATACATATAGATATAGTGCACTGTCTGAACTAATGAAAATAAAACGTAGGCATGTAAGAGCTTCATCACAGACTCATAATTGCCAGACAAGAAGAGAGACAATCTAATACTTAAATATTGTAAAATGCAGCATTACTTGCAATGAGAGAAAGACATCATAAGATCATCCAAACCAAGTTTTATAGTAACACAAACTATATCTATAAATTATGCAAGTAAAACTGGCAAAATAGTTCCTTCCTCATTTCTCTTTCTTTCTTTCTTTCTTTCTTGCTACCACTAATGAGTCACAATGCAAACCAAATAGCAGCTCGTTAGTGATGCAGCACTATTCTCGTACTATAACCAAATACCAGCTCGTTAGTGATGCAGCACTATTCTCGTACTATAACCAAATACCAGCTCGTTAGTGATGCAGCACTATTCTCGTACTATAACCAAATACCAGCTCGTTAGTGATGCAGCACTATTCTCATACTATAACCAAATACCAGCTCGTTAGTGATGCAGCACTATTCTTGTACTATAACCAAATACCAGCTCGTTAGTGATGCAGCACTATTCTCGTACTATGGTGGAGGGGGGACAATGTGCCTTAAGTTCAGAACTGTCTGATAAATTGGTAATCCTGGTTCTGAACACAGTCTTAGCAGAAACTAATAAGGTAAATGAGAGAATGCTGAGTTCTGAGCTATAGCTTTGTTACCAAAGGAGGAATAAGGACCACCCCCCTCCTATTATGATGCCTGAAGGTAGAATATAGAATTCCGATGCTGCACAGCAACTTCCCCACTCTTAACCCATCAACTGCATGCTGTTGCACCCAGCTGTTATTTAGAAAGCATCAGCCACAGCCGTACACATACGTATGAGAAAGATACTTAGAGGTCGCTAAGTCTTTCCCACTTGGCCAGAAGATAATCATCCAAATGAGTTCACCAGAACTGCGTGAAATAATGCAACTGCTACACTACAAAGCAGTGCATGTTTCTGTTTACAAGCTTTCAATAAAATATGCATCATGTTTTTTCTTTTGCTATGGTAAGGCTCATCAAACAAGGCATCATTTCCCCATGGAAGCCAAATATATAATTCACCTTTTATATATTTAAGAAATATGATGACACTGAAAAATATAATAGAAAATATAGTCTGAAAATTAATATGTAACCTATTATGATGTTGTGTGACCTTGATGAAGGTTATTTTAAGTAAGACAGTGTAAGGAATGAAGCTGCATGCAGGGGCGAGCCTTGCCTACCAGTTCATAAAGGAATTTAGACTGTACATTTTTTCAAACAAAATGTTGTCTGCTGTACATGATTAATTGAAAGCTAAAATAACCATAATTACATTTTTTAAACAAATAACATGCAACTTTGGAGGATTAATTATACCGACAGCAATTATTAACTTCAGAAAGGAAAATGAACAGGATAAAGCAAAACATTTTGCTCACTGTCTAAACAATCACCAAGAAAAAGAAAGGACTGTACAATGTCTACAATAGAAAATTAACTGTCCTCAGGACCTGAACTAGAATGTAGAGAGACTGCCCTGGAGGTTGTTGATCAATCAGCTAAAATAATCCTTCCTCAACTTGCAAAAAGCCAGGGAAGCCATCTTATCACCTATTCAATCACATCATCAAAGCTGCTGTATGAATCTGCAAATATTGCTTGAATCCCGGGTGCCCATCTGGCTAATGGCTAACATTTTGCCATAGGGTTCCTTATGTTGTATTCCTGGTGCCATAGTTCCTAAAAAATACCTTTAAATTCCTGAGCATTTGGTGGGGCTTTACTTTTACAGCATTTTGCAATTACTTTCATATTTACCAGTAACATCAGTATTTACAAAACAGTGTGAGACCAAAAGAACAACTCAACTTTAAGATTATGCTGCAGTGGACAGCCCCAAAGTATTTGCATCCAATGTATTTCTAACAAGATAGAGATACCCCATGTATAAAAGTTACAATCTTGATGGAGTATACAAATATTTGACTTTTACTTCCAAAAAATGAAGTCTAGATAGGAGTCTGACTTGATGGACTACATTGAGTTCCTTTCCCACCATAGCCTAAACTTGTTAGACAGAAACTTCTTACTATCAAGCAGAACAGTATATGCCTGAAATAATTGCCTTGTACGTGTGGGATCTCACACTGGGGTCTATCCAGTACTTGACCCAAAGAGACCAATCTCTCCTTTCTGCCTTAACCCAATTCAAAATATTAGCTTTCTCTAGTAATTGGGAGAAGGCCCACTCAATGTCTTGTTCTGTGCTAAATGTGCCCTTATAATCCTGATAACTCATATCTCTATCCACTTTCAAGAGCTGTTTCTAATAGCCTAAGAAGAATACTTATGTGTCTTATCTCAAGTGGCTTACAGAGTTCCCATCCCAAGGACTTATTAATGTGGAACAGCTCAGACAGCTAACCTATAGTCTTACTACCCTTAAAGGCTTCCAGAATTACTTAGAAGGTCTCCACTAAAATAATCATTCAAGTGAGGAGAAGAAGTACAGTAGTTGCCAGAACATCCTATACAGATGCCAACCTCTTCCCTATTTGGAAATACATGATACTTTTCCAGAACAAAGAATAACCTAAATTTCCAGCATAAGGGACAGATTCAGTCTACCTGACTGATTATAAATTTGAAAGTTGAGGAGGGTTGTACCATCAAGAGATGGTGAGGATCAGAGCAGCTCTGATGCAATATATGTCTTACCACCATTTCAGGTAAAAACAGAGTTCTTGTGCCTTAAGTCAATAAAAACATTCTTATGTAGGGATAAAGAAATACCCTGAGATGCATGCAACATGAGAGAAAGTAAACCAGATGACAGCCTGAGCATACTAACTAAATTCAGAAATTGTTCCATTTATATCATAAGAAATTCCCTGGTTTGCTAAGATATATTTCCATGGCTATCTTCAAGTGTAACCTCTAATTCAGGGCCAACATTTAAGCATGTTACATCATTGCATCATGTTTATTCAAAAATGGAAATAAAGAGATGTACCACAGGTATTGACATAGTTTACCCTTGCAACCTCAGTTTTGTTGGTGTTTACAATTACCCACATTAGCCACCCCCCTACCATGCATCTGAATTTCATGCACCGCAGGGGAAAGACTGAGATCAGGATGAGACAAGTATAACAGGAAGTCCTACAAGACCAGCCCCACTTGACGTCTATAAGTGGCATATACACTGATGTCTGTATTTCACAAATTGACTGCCAGATGCTCAGTATACTGGGCCAAAAGTAAAGGAGAAAGGGGACAACCCTGGTGAGTGCCCCTAATTTATTTAAAAATGTCAAATAAATGACAGCCTGTCTTTATACAGGCACTTAATATAGAGGACCCTTACTAGATCAACAAACTTTCTCAGAAAATCCAATTTATCTAATACCAACAATAAAAAATTCCAAATTACCTTATCTAAAATTTCTTCCCTGTATAAAAGTTAGTCATGAGTAAGGAATTGCCTGATCTGCCTGTGTCCTCTAAAATAAGAAAAGTTTAAATTAAATTATCAAACATTGTCCTATAGGAGTCAAATCCAGTTTGATCAAAACTGATCAAAGTAGGTAATAGATGGCCAGCCATCTTTATCAAAATGGTAAAACAGTCATGAAAAGCTTGTTGTTATGGTTTAGAATTGAGCCTGGCCTGTAGGGGTGGAGATTTCCAGTCATTATAGAAAAGAGGCCTGTTACTGTGAAGGAAGAGGAGCTGGTCTAGGAGTGGTGTGCTCTCTCTCTCTCTCTCTCTGGTCTCTGGAGTGAATCCAAATGAAATCCAAGGCAGCCTTTGAAATCTACAGAAAACTAAGTATTTTTATTCACTGCACTGCACTTTTAAACAGTGTGTTACTGAATTGCTGCCTACTTTTAACAGTTTTTATCCATTTTAACTGTTTTTCTGTTTCACTGCTTCAAGTGTTTGCTGTTTTAGACTGTTTTTCTTGCACTTTGAATTTTCTAGTATAGGGTCAAGTGCCTACGTAGTGTGACATCTCCCTGTGAGATAACTGGATGTGGACACATGGCTGGATGGTAGTCTAGCTGCAGTGACATACGTCAGAGGACATTTCCCTGTGGGCATAGTAGATCCCCCTACACCATGTCTGTAGTCAGCACAAACTAACCTTCAGGGTGAGAGTCTGCATGCTCCCCCGGGCACAAGTGTATATTTCTCTGCAGTACACGTTGCTGCAACCAGATGCTAGGGGGTATAAATGTGGCACTGTGAAAGAAGTGTGCAATGGGCAAAGCCTTTATTAACACAACATGTGAAGTGATGTGTGTAGTGCTTGGTGTGTACTATATGCAAATACAATAACAACTTGTAAAAATGTAAGAAATCCTGCACATTGCTGTAGTCACACTTATATTGGAGGATGTGTTTTAGGCAATGTTCTCTTACAAGAATAGCCTTTCTACGTGGTGTCATTCATACCTCTCAACTGTCCCTGATTTTCAGGAACGGCCCTGATTTTGACTCAAATTTTAGCTCTGTCCCTCTTAATCCCTCCTAAAACTAGTGACTTTTGGAGGAAAGGTCGTGAATTACATTTTATGAATAATGACAATAATTAAGAGTTATAGACTTCTTTTACTTCAGAAACTGTGTATTAATTCATATGCTCTGATTCTGTCAATGTTTCAAGTTAATAGCACTAATATTTTAAGTGTCCCTGATTGTCCCTGATTTTTTCTTGACTTGTCCCTGATTCTGTTGAAATTTGTCCCCGATTGGTTGAGAGGTCTGGCGTCATTGGTTTCCCCCTGAGAAGTGATTCTCTTCAGTTATCATTTAGGTTTCATTCCTGTTGCAGAACAGACAGAAGGTCAGAAAGCTGTACTGTAGGCCAACCAAGTAACACCTTAAAGTCAGCCATGCCATGCTTCCACCTGATTATTGGCTTGTGTTAAATCTATATCAAAGACATCACAAACATTCCAGATTTTTTTTAAAATCCTCTTGGTGTAGCTGCTTGTTTCATCAGCTCATACCTAAGCTCCTCCTTTTAATCTACTTTTCCCTGGATCTCCCCCAAGCCAGGTTCTAACTACTGGCCCGCAGTCCTCTTTAACAGAGCCGGGCAACATCGGGATCAGTGTTATTTTCAAAATATACAGAAAGTATGTTTTATCCTCTGGACAAAATTAATTGCTAGCCCTAGTTTAATTTATATTTTTTAATGAAAGCACTCCACCAAGGACATTAGCATGCCCCCCATCCCAATCCTGTACTTCCTAACAGCAGTCTCCCTTTGCATGCTGTTTAACTATTTGGAAGCCCTACTGTTTTCCCTAGTATTTTAATATATAAATTGTGGTCTTTCTAAATCCCACATACTCGTGGTACAAGTGTTTTTTTTTAAATTTCATAATAAAGGTATGCAAAACAAGTAAGTACCTACTGTTTTTCCTGATTGTTTCTGGACATTAGCTGCCTGCCCACCCCCACCCCCATTCTGGACATTAGATGCCTGCCCCTCCCCATTCTGGACTTTAGCTGCCTGCCCCCCCCAATTCTGTACTTCTAACAGCCGTCTCTATATGCTGTTTTAACTATTTGTAAGACCTGTTGTTTTTCTACTACTACTAAACCCTTTGTCTTATAAATTTTGGTCTTCCTAAATCCCACATAACTGCTTGGTAAAATTGGTTTATCTTATTTCAATAAGAAAGGTATGCAAAATAAGCAAGTGCAGAGTACCTACTGTCTTTTCTTATTGTTTCTGTAGACCTGCATATCTGTGAAATCAGGGCCAGCTCTTTTCATGATACTACTGGCTATCCACCACTTTTCTGGTCTATTCAGATCCTCCCCCTCCCCCACAAGACTAATTACAGTTTAATCAGGGTCAGCCCTTTTCATCATACTATTGGCTAGCCACCATTTTTTTCTGGTCAATTCTGTTCTCCCCCTCCACACAAGACTTATTACAGCCTAACCTAGCTTTCTTAAGCTACAGAAGCCATTTTTAAACTCTCCTTGATGTAGCTGCTTGTCTCGTCAGGTGGAGTGCTCATACCTGAGGTTATTTTTCATGTTTGTTTCTCCATTTGTAAAATGTATTGATGTTTTGCACCTTTGTAAAGTGTAATGAAGCTAGACATGTATTTTTAAGGGAGAAGGTATTTGCAGTACCTCTATGTGCTCCTGAAACTATTTACCTAGCCTTGGTATTAGTGTAGCCCAGACACTGTACTTACTAGAGTATAGACTTGTTAGAGCTGTGTTACTGGTGTAGAGCATTGTTATTGCTGAAATATACTCACTTTATTATTGTACTTTCCCTCAACTTTTGGTTTAAAATGTGTTTTATACCACTTAAATTTGTATCAGTATTCCTACATCTGTTTTTTAAAATCTTAGCAGTCCATGTTGCACTTCTTTGCTTATAACAAGTACAGTATTGTACTGACTAATATGTGCTTAGTTCTGTAAATGTTATCTTCCATTTCCACCCTCCAATATATTTACAACTGCATTAATCTGTTGAATGTGTTAACTACCAAACTGTGTCTTAAAAATTTACATCATTACAAACTGAGGTAATTATCTTTGTATAGATTACCTAGTTATTTTTTTCTCCACCCCTCTGTTAGCACCTTTGTACCTATTGCATTTTTTTCCTTATTAACAAATGCAGTATATTGTGTTAATATTGCTTATATTTTCTTCCCAGCTCCTCCTTTTAAGCTACTTTTCCCTGGATCCCCGCCAAGCCAAGTTTGAATTACTGGCCTGCAGTGCTCTTTTTAACAGAACCAGGCAACCTTGGGATCAGTGTTATTTTCAAAATATTCAGAAATTATGTGTTATGCTCTGGACAAAATTAATTGCTAGCCCTTGTTTCATTTCTATTTTTTAACTAAAGCACTCCATTGATGTTAGCTTGCCCCCCCCCAATCCTGAACTTCCTAACAGCGAGTCTCCCTTTGCATGCTGTTTAACTATTTGGAAGCCCTGCTGTTTTTCTAGTATTACTAAATCCTTTCTCCTATAAATCATGGTCTTTCTAAATCCCGTACAAGTGTTTTTTTTTTTTCATAAGAAAGGTATGGAAAACAATTAAGTCCAAAGTACCTATTGTTTTTCCTGCTGCTCCCCCCCCCCATTCTGCACTTCTAACAGCAGTCTCTCTTTATAGGTTTACCTTTAAAACCGTGAATTGCATTGGTGCGATTGCTCATATGAGTGACTCGTAACCACAAAACTAACAATGTCGACAAACCTACATGTTCGAAAAACAGCAAGTCGAACAGTAGATTTGTTGTTTTTCGAACATGAAAGTCGAAGAAAAAAAAAACAAAGTGTAAAGCAGGGGGGGAAAGCCCCCCTGCACCCTCCATGTGGGCGGCTGCACCCCCACACCCCCTACTTTATTATTTTAACTCTGAGATCGCACTACAGTGGAAAAAGGAATCATTTCCCAATCCCCACTATAGTGCAATCCGCCCCTGAATCTCACTGTGCATTCGCTCATTGCACATTCGAACCTTTTTCCATTCAGCATTTGCAAACCTTGCAAACTGCCTTTCGGATATGTGCTGTTCGCCCTTCTGCAAATCGCGGTTTTAAAGGTAAACTCTCTTTATATGCTGTTGTAACTATTTGTAAGCCCTGTTGTTTTTCTACCACTACTAAACCCTTTCTCTTATAAATTCTGGTCTTCCTAAATCCCACATAACTCATTGATAAAATTGGCTTATCTTATTTTAATAAGAAAGGTATGCAAAATAAGCAAGTCCAGTGTACCTGCTGCCTTTTCTTATTGTTTCTGTAGATGTGCACATCTGTAAAATCAGGGCCAGCCCCTTTTCATCATACTATTGTCTAATCCACCACCTTTTGTGGTCTATTCTGTCCTCCCCCACAAGACCTATTACAGTGTAACCTAGCTTTCCTTAAGCTACAGGAGCCATTTTTAAAATCCCCTTGGTGTAGCTGCTTGTCTCGTCGGGTGAAGTGCCCATGCCTAAGGTTCTGCCTGCAATATAGTAAAACCATGCAAAGTGCTCCAAGTGTTTTCCCTCTTCTCTTATTTAAAACCTCCTTTGGTGCTTGGATTGTTTTTTTTTTTTCTGTTTATCCCTCTAATCAACCTGGTATTACCAGCTCCATTCGCCCTTCGCTTTTCTTGGGATCACTCCACTTCCCTACCCTGCATTCATTCCAACCCACCCCCTCATTTATTACATTTATACCATCCATACCACACCCATTCCTTTCCTCTAGCCAATCTATTGACTTCTGCTCCCTTCTGTTACCTCCCCATCACACTCCCCCTTCTGTCATACTACCTACCTTTGCCCCTCCCCTTCACATCCTTCCTTGCCATAACCTTGTTCTCTTATCTTTTAAGTAACCCCACATTCTTCTCAATACTCCCTGCTAGTGCACAATACCTTTCATCTCTGTACTTCCAACTTTTTGTTCATCCTCATTTCTCAATATGTGGCCTCTCTATCTTTCTGCCACCTTTCTTTTCTTCCTTTCACTAACAACCTCTTACCATACACCACTCTATCAATCAGCTATACCTATTCTCCCCTTTTCTTTCAGCACTCACACTACCTCTCACATACATCTTATCTCTATCCCATCTCACTCTCTGATCTCTTCAGAATTACTATTTTTCAAATTAATCTCTCTCCACTACTCTAAAACAAAGACATCCTACTACTCTGGACCTACTTGCATATCTTTTCAATTTCTTTGACACACTTCTCTTGGGAGGGGACATCCACTCCAATCCAGGACCACCTGCCTCTACCTTTCACAAAATCTCTACTCAAACCTCTCCCCCTCACCTACCCTTCATTCCAACACTCCCTCACACAAATCACTAAAAATCTTCTCTGTTAATATTTAAAGCATGGTTAATAAGATAACAGAACTTCACTCTTGGATTTCTAACACTACTCCCCACATCCTTTCCCTATCTGAAACCTGGCTTAAACCTCATATCCTTAATACAGAAATCTTACCTCCTGGCTACATCTTTCAGTCAGATAGAACCAAGAGGGGTGAGGGGTTGCCATCCCCTGTTCCAATCAACCTAACCTTTCCCCACTCTCTCTGTTCCTAGCTTTACACCTGCAGAAATTCTTATCATAAACTGTCACCTTAACCCTCACAAAAGATTTGCCTTAGTCTATATATACATAAACCCACCCCTCGGTGATAATATTTCATTCTTTGAATTTTCTCTCCTGGCTCAATCAATATGTCCCTTACAAAACCATTATACTTGGAGATGTTAACATAGACTGTTCTATTGTCTACCTCATACCCTACTCATAGTCTTAATGTTCATGGATTTCACCAACACATATCTACCCCTACTCAAACTAACAAAAACTCCTTACCTGGACCTATCCTTGACTGGATCCTTACCTCACATCCTACCCATTATCACAACCCTGGTGTACATCCTAACTCTTTTATCCACTCCCCTATCTATATTCATAGATTCATCCAACATTCACCCAAAGATCATACATACAGAGAATGCTAAAACCTTACCCACTTTGACCCAGATACAGTTAACTCCAAACTTTCTAGCATTAAGTGGTCCTTCCTATATCACGTCCCTCTCAGTGAGGCAGTATAATCCTTCAATAAAATTTTCCTTGACACACTCAGCTCAATTGCCCCTTCTAGAAAAATCAGAATTAAATCTAATGTTGCCCCCTGGCTCACAAAACAAACCCACTCCATTATGCACAAAAGAGATGGTGCCTGGAAAGCCTGGCTTAAAAACAAATCCTGTATCCTCCTTCAAAGATACAAAGAGCTCAGAAACATAATCCAAAAACTATTCAGCAAAGATAAGAAAGCTTTCTTCTGCTCTAGCCAATGTAGCCCACATAAAAATACAATGAAATCCTGGACTAACATCAATAACCTGCTTCACCCTGGCAATCCATCTACTCCCAACCCCTTTCCACACAACACTGCTACTAAAACTGCCACTCTTCTTTACAACTATTTCATAGAAACAATCCAAAAACTTACACAAAATAGTAACTTCTAACTCAACCCCTCCATCACCCCATAACAAAATCCTCCCCAGTGTTTTTACTTTCCAGCCATTTCCCACTTCCATTATTAAATCTCTCCTAAATAAACTTAAACCTTGCTCCCCCTCTGCCGACCAACTTCCCCCTACTTTCTTAAAGTTGCTGCACAGTCTATTGCATACCCTGTTTCTATGTCAGTCATTCCATTTCTGAAACCCATGTCCCAGACATATGGAAATCCTTTTATACAATCCCTCTCCACAAACGTGGAAATTCTACTGATCCTTCTAACTTCAGACCCATTGATATCCTTTCCCCTATCTAAAATTCTGGAAAAGTGCATCCATACTCAGTTACTCAAACACAATCTTGACAACAACCTCCTAATTCCCACCCAACATGGCTTTAGATCCCACCATAGTACAGCCACTGCACTACTCTCTTTCACCCAAACACTAGCTGAAGCCCGTGACAATTACTTGCTTGTCTCCTGTTTATTTCTTGATCTATCTAAGGCCTTTGATACCATCTGCCATTCCAAACTTCTAACTAAACTCGCTGACCTTCATCTTTCTACCTCCTCTGTTAACTGGTTTACTAGCTACCTTTCCAGCAGGCAGCAGTCCATTCACTTGCAAACTGTCCTCTCCCCTTTCCTCCCAGTAAACATGGGCAGCCCTCAAGGATCCATCCTTGGCCCCCTCCTGTTCAATATTTTCACTAACAAACTTCACTCTGCTACTGACCTCTCAACATTTCTACAATATGCTGACTATTCCACTCTCATCACCTCTGCCCACAACATTCCTGATCTTCTAGCTCTCACTCAACATACCTTCTCCTCTGTCGAAACCTAGCTTTCTGATAATCAACTCATAATAAATCCAAAAAATACTAAAAACTAAACAACTCCTCTTCCTTCCTAAAACACTTGCTCTGCACAAACCCTCTTTCTGTATCACCTCCCTCAACAACACCACTATCAGACCTGAACCCCATTTCAAACTACTTGGAGTAGTCATTGATGATGAACTAAAATTCAATATACTTATCCAGCAATGTGTAAAAACAGCTCACCAGATACTTGGTCTTCTCTATCGCAACCAAATATCTCTTACACCCTCCTACAAACCCTCCCTAGCTCAGTCACTCCTTCTACCCTGTCTTTTTTACTCTGCCCACATCCTTATTAATGTTTAAACATCTCTCTCTCTCCAGACTAGGGCAATCATATACCAAAATTGCCAGATTTGCCTCCAATCATCCATACAAATCCTATTACTGCCTCACCCATCAGACACTCCAATGGCCTGAATTCCATAAACTGCTTCTTTCTCAACTAAATATTGCACACTCTGTCCTGAATGATCTGTCTTTCTGTCCCACCATCTCTAATCTACTGTCCTACTATAACCCCCAACACCACCTCTGTACTATGAGCAAACACTTCCTTGACATATACATACCCAATAAAAACATTGGAACGTCCCTTTATTACTCCATAGCCATTGCTTGGAACTTACTTCCTCTCAATATATTAGAAGCATTCCTCAAAAATACCTGTTCAAAAACTTAAACTTCCCTCGGATTCTGAAATCCTTGCACGGCATGCAGGATTAGTGCAGGAGCGCCAGCAGGCAATATGTCTGCCATGTTATCCAGGAATAACCTGTAGGGGAGTGCATGAGTGCTCCTGCATGGACTCAGCCCCTGTATACAAATTACCCCATTTGCAGGAGAAATCCATGCAAATTAGATGAATTTGCGTTCCAGGAAGCTGGAAGCCAGCCGTGCAGGACTAGTGTAATCTGCAGAAATGTATTCCGCCAGTAACAGAGTACATTTCTGCAAATTCCAAAACAGAGCCATGACAGCTCCAAATAAAGAGTGCATATCATTTAGAAAGCATGCCAATGACCAAGTATAAGGCCATTGGCATGGAAAACAGTTGGAAAAAAGAATCAACTTTTATTTATTTTTTTAGCCGATCTCTGCTGTTTAAGCATAGGGCAATAAGCATTCTAACTAAAATCACTATTCTGCCATTATAGTCAATGGCAGGCAGAAGACAACATGGCCAGTGAATAGTGGTTGCTAAGGGGGGAGGCTTGGTGTGAATCATGCAACTATGCATTAGCAGGCAATCCTATGCAAATAAGGGGAATGATAGTGAATCCCAGATTTCCCCTGCATGCTAGTCAGCTCTCAACAGTGTAAGGACAGAAATAGCTTGGTGCAAGACTAGGAGTTAGCTGACATAATAGGGGTGTGTGTCAGGCATACTGTAAGTGGATTGGAGCCCTGTGACTCAGGTTTGCTCCTAGGTGAATAAAACAAAATAAGATGTCCAAATGAGTAGTGGTCACACCATAAGCTCCACACATAAAACGATGCAAAAACGTTCATCCACAATGTTTATTAAAAAGTTAAGCGCTGATGAAGTCCCTGTATTATAGGGGAAGAAAGCGCTTAACTTTTTAATAAACATTGTGGATGAACATTTTTACATTGTTTTATGTGTGGAGCTTATGGTGTGACCCCTGCTCGTTTGGACATCTTATTTTGTTTTATTGAGTTTTATTTGGATGCTCAGCAAATGTTTTTTTTTGGATTGCTCCTAGTTTAGCACAGCTAGGCAAGGGGGTGTGTCTGAGGCCACCTAGCACTCCTTACATTACCTAAGCAGGTGTGTGCGCCATGCACCGGGTTTTAAAGAAAAAAGAAAAAACAGGAAATAGTAGCTCTGTGCACATTTGAGCACTTTGCTTTTCATGGCACACCCTCATACTTAAACAGGAAGGCAATGTGAAGGGAAAACAGTAGTAGGAAGGTAATCTAGGAAAACTAGCATAGCTGGCAGGTAAAATGTATCAGAATCAGCCAATTACACAGGCAACAGAACAGCCCATCCCAGAACACAACTATAAACTAGGCAAACACATTCCCCTCTGGTTTTTCCCATACTCTACACCACCGGTGTATACAAGCAGGGAACTTTTAATAAACAAAACAAGAAAATGATAGGGGCTGCAGCACGCATCACAACATGTGGAAGAGGCTGAGGGTGGTGAGGATGTGAATGCAGTCGACCAACCCATAGTGAGGAGATGGAAAAGAGTGTACAGACCCAGGGTAACCTACCAGGGGCTACATGAGCTGGAGATAGTGGAGCACTATAGGTTGGACAGGGACCACCTACAGCAAATTGTTGAGCTCTGCCGGCCACACTTGATGCACCAAACTGACAGAGGTGGACCCATCCCAGTGGATACCAAGGTATGTGCATGCCTAGGAATGCTAGCCACAGGTACCTCCCAAAGCTCAACTGGGGATATCATGGCGGGTCTCACAGGCATCAGCATCCAGAGTATTCCAGCAGTTTCTGGATGCCATGTCAGCACATGCCGGTGCACATGTATATTTTCCTCAACAACCATGAGGTGTTGGCCAGCAATATGCGTCTCTTACACTAAATAGCAAAATACCCTGAGGTAGTAGGTGCTATAGACTGCACACACATATGCATCAAAGCACCACCCAGTGATCAGGGTAGGGTCTACATAAACTGCAAGAGCATCCCCTCCATCAACTTCCAGGTCATGTGTGATGCCCAGGCCATTCTAATGAATGTGTATGCTGGCTGCCCTGGAAGCTATCATGATTCCCACATCTGGCATCTGACGCAGCTGTACCAGAGATTTGCCAGTGGGGACATCCCTTACGGTCACCTAGTGGGGGATGCTGGTTACAACCTAAAGCGGTGGCTGATGACACCCATCAGAAATGTGCACACAGCCGAACAAGAATGCCATAATGAGGCACACGCACAGACCAGACTTATAACAGAGTGTGTGTTTGGGATGCTGAAGTCACAGTTCCGGTGCCTGGACACATCCAGTGGAGCCTTGCGGTACTCATCAACTACATGTACTCAAATTGTTATGGTATGTGCCATGCTACACAATATGATCTTGTGGAAACAGCTGCAGCAGGAATAGCACAGGGCAGGGCCACACAGCCCCCCACCAATGCCAAGGCCTGCACAGGCACAATGTGACTCAGAGGAGGAACAACCTGAGCTTGCCCCAGTAGGCAGATGGAGGCATGCCCAGTATGCCCTGGCCTTGGCAAAGAGGCAATGCATAGCACATACACTGACACAATAGGGACCCAGGGAATGACACCTCTCTGACTAGCACATACAGTAAAAAAGATGCCAAACATGACACTACCTGTCAATCATGTGCATCTGACATAGGCAGCCCTCCAGCACCATCCTCAATACTGGGACTCCCACAAGGTAAGTCAATCAACAAACCAATTGCTGAATGGAGTAGAATGTGTCATTACCTGTATCTATGGTATGGATGTGAGCATGCAAGGGAATCGGGTGGCTGAATGGTATGCCAGCAGATAGACACCCATAGTGGCACCATGACATCTGTAACAAATACTGGAGTCACCATAGTAGCCATTACTACACAGTGCGACAAAACCCACTGCAAGAAATGTGCTGGGCAATGTTTGTCCATATGACTCATACATGCCAGTCAGGGGAGGTTCACATACCCAACAACAGTCTCAACCAACAGGACAGGTGTAGACAAACACAAGCAGAGGTTGTGCTAAGGCCTCTGAATGATGCCTATGGATAACCTCCCCCCCAGGCCTACACAGACAGACTACAGCAGGTCAGACAGTGGGATGTTAGTTCTGAAGGGTAGGAAGTTAGACACTAATATGTGGTTCAACCAAAGATAAGACCTGTAGTACAATGATATGCCTCTAGTCAGCATGACAGGTTAGAATACAGAATGAAATGGAGTACCTGACATACCTGTACAGTCATAGGAAATGTGTACAAGTGCCAGGTGTCCCCCCCCCATCCTATGTAGATGTGTAGAACAGTAAGGTGTGCCCCCCAATCATGTGTAGAAATGCAAAAACAGTCAGGTGTGTCCCCCCAATCCTGTGTAGAAATGTAGTAACAGTCAAGTGCACCCCCCAATCCTGTGTAGAAATGTAGTAACAGTCAGGTATGCCCCCCAATCCTGTGTAGAAATGTAAAAACAGGCAGGTGTGTCCCCCACAATCCTATGTAGAAATGTAGTAACAGTCAGGTGTGCCACCACCACTCATATGTAGACATGTAGAATCAGTCAGGTGTGCCCCTCCCCCAATCCAGTGTAGAAATGTAGCAACAGTCAGGTGTGCCCTCCTTGTCATGTGTAGAAATGTAGCAGCAGTCAGGTGTGCCCCCCTAAATCCTGTGTAGACATGTAGTAACACATGTATGAGGTATAATACAAATGGGCCATAGATGCCCAGAGGTGGCCAAGGTAGCAGGATAGGTTGTAGCATTTGCACAATATGCAGGTCTGTGGTAGGATGGTGCATGTTTCATATTGTGTGAGTGGTCAGTATGTATACATGTTGAGGTAAGACCTGGTGGTCATTGCCCACTACTGCTGATGACAGGGACAAGCCCTCCAGTGCCAAAGACAATCCCCACCAGTATAACACATGCTAGCAGTAAGCCATTGTAAATGTATGGTGGTAATATGTGTCACCATTTGAAAGACTGACATGGCATGGCTGTTGGGCTAGATATGCAAGCAGTACACAGGGGAAAGTAGCCCAGACATACAGTATATATTGTGTCTCTGTGAAATGGAGACACCCTTGGAACTGTACATACAGGTATGCATCACATTAACTGGTCCTGTAGTAAGGAATACCAGTGATGTCTGCCTGAGCACTTGCAGATCACAAAGGAGGTAGGACTGGTGTATTGGGAAACAGCTGATTTACCTGCACATGCCAGCATAACTGGAATGTCTCATGCATATCTGTGTGTCAGATGCAAGTAGTGTCCATAGCACGCATGCACCCAGATCACACAAACACCACCCACAGGTACCTCTCTGGTCATATCCCTACTGTGGGGAAAGGGTACAGTATGACTCCACCTGTATATGGCAATAGCGGAAGAATGCAGCATGCAGTGCAGGTGTCCCATGCAGGTGTGTCCCTAGCTGTAGGTAGCAGCCTGCCAGAATCCACACCTCCTGATCAAGACTGATAGAAGGTATTGGCATGAACATCTATCACACCTACCCTGTCACCCCAGGGGAATATATTGTATGGTGGTCTGAGACTGTAGGACTGACAGAATGCAGCGGCCTGCCACATCTGGCCTGCAGCAACACCTAATAATCCACCGGCCTGTGCCAAAGGCCTGTGTCTCACATGTACTGCCAATGCATGTTATGTCATGGACACCCAAATAACTTAACACACTCCACATAAGCCATATGCAAGGCCATGTAGACAAACCACAGTAACATGTCCACCATGTCCCACTGTATTAACTGTGGACCAACACTAACACACACCTGTGATGGGGTGATACCCTTAGGGAAAGTGTCAGAAAATGTATGTATAATTTATGGAAGAGGTTAGAACAACAGAGGGGGGTTGGAGCATGGGCAGCATGGAATGTGCAGGGTCCAACACCAAGCTGTGTGCACACACTATCCCCTGGCTGCAGACACATAAATGGCTGGCTACACACCTGCCCATACACCACAATAGGGGTAATGTCCTGACCCATTTCCCCTGCCTCTGGGTAACCAATGTGAATCTATACAGCTGTGAGGCATTGCCGCAGCAAGATAAGCCCATACTGTCATGTTGATGGTTGTACAAGTATGGGATCCTCTGCCAGCACTGTACCAAGGTGCTGAACTGGATACACAGACCCAGCAGCAAGTGTCTGCAGCTCCCCCTCCAGAATGGCATACCTTACCATGAATACATAGGTGCCTGCCCACAATATTGGACACAGCTGCAGTCACCCTTGTCCCACAAGACAGCACTGTGAGCAAGAATGTCCACCTGACAGTACATGAGGACAGACAACATCACTGTGTATAACAGTACACATGCCTGAATATCTCTGATAACAGCAGTACCATGTAGCTGAAGCAGCATAGACACAATCATCTACACTACACAGTATTCCCTGCACAGTTTGTCCCCATATTGCAAAATGATCGGATACCCTTTAGAAGCAGTTTGCTACCTGTAGGTGTACAACACAAAGGTCTGCACTGGAATACAAACTACCTGGAATCGATCCACACATTCAATACAGAAGGGCATACTGGGCATGCTCACACACTTAGAGAAATGAAGGCAATGTCAGACAACATACTGAAAGGTCATACTGGGCATGCTCACACACTTAAACAAATGAAGCCCATATCTGCAAACAACAGTGGACCAGACATATCTGGCAGTTGCAGATGTTAGTGCAGACACTCTTCAGTATGCACCACTCATGCTTTGCACACACACTGGATAGGAATACAGGCATATATCCAAGGACAACACAATATAATAAGCCAAAAGTGTATGTACATAGATGTGTGGAAGAAACTGACTGTGACAAAGCGCCATCCATTATGAGGCCTGTCCCATCCAGCACACAACCAAATGGCTACAACCAAATGAGGTTCAGATGTCACTCACTGTAGACATTAGCCACTAGTATCTGTCAACATTATAAACTATGTGGTCCAAGTCCTAGCTGTGCAACATGACTGTACAAGGAAGTAGTCATCTAGCAGCTGTATACATGTACCTATGGAATATAACCCTGCGTGTGCCCGAATGTGGTGTGTCAACCTCAATGGGTTATGGCTCATGTGCACACACTGCCCTCCCCATAGCCCTACTATGACAAGCCTGCTAAGGTCATCCACTTTGAAATACACCTTTGGGAAAGTTGTAGCCCAGTAATCTCTGTGGCGAGTCCTATAACTGCGTACTGCTGTAGTGTGATAAACTAGGAGTTCTAATCCCAGACATGGCAACTGTGTGTATGTGTGTGTAAAGAGCAATGCTTTTTAGGTTAGTCATAGTCACTACAAATCAAATGCCCTATTTTGGCAAGGCTGCTGATGTCATTCACTGTGAAATACACCTTCCAGACAACTGTATCCCAGTAATCTCCATGGTGCATCATATAACTGCATACTGCTATAGTGTGATAAACTAGTTAGGTAGGAGTTCTAGTCCCACACATGGCAACTGTGTGTGTGTCTGTATAGTGAGCAATGCTTTTTGGGCTAGTCACACTCACTACAATTCAAATGCCCTACTTTGGCAAGGCTGCTGATGTCATTCACTGTGAAATACATCTTTAGGGAGGGAGTACTGCAGTAATCTCAGTAGTGCATCCTATAATTGTGTATTGCTGTAGTGTAATATACTAGTTAGGTAGGAGTTCTAATTGTGTCTCTGTGTGAGTTTGTCTGTGTTTGTCATGTGTCTTGTGTGGAGGTGGGTGTGAGTGTGTAACAACTGAACTCAATGTGGAGCAGGTTTTGCAAAATTCTTATATGGTGGCCCTAGTGTATATCACTATGTCCACCGTACAGGGATAACAGATGTGAAATAGCCAAGAGGCTGGGGTGCAAATCCATACCCTTACATGTGACATAACCGATGTGAAATAGCTGAGAGGCTGAGGTGCAAATCCATACCCCTATATGTGACATCAAGGCCAGCTGAACAATGTTAGCAACACTTGTATTACCCAGAGAACACTCTCAACCCATGTCTCATAGACACACACATTTGCCTAGGCAACAGTCACTATGTTGGTAGTACCCTGCATATTGCCCACTGATAGTAACCATGGTGTGATTGTAGTGGGCTACAGAAGGCATGGCACCTTGTCCATCAGTGCAATAGGCACGTACATGCCGACAGTGGACCTCCCTCCTCTTCCCCACTGGACACCTGCAACACCTGCGGTGCCATCAAATGTGACCCACAAAGGACATACCATGCCTGAAAAACATGTCCTGTATGGACAGATGCCACTGACACCAGGGAATACCAGTATCATGGTATCAATGTAGGTGCAGGGTCAACCTGCTGTCCATTAAAAGTCCCTGCCACATGAGGCCAGAACTGGCAATCTGATGATAATCTGAGTACACAACATGGGCCAGATACCCCAGGTACAGTTCCACATGTCACTGTACATGCATGTGGGAGGTGTGCACATCCCAGACACCATCCATATCATGGACGATGGCAAGCAATGAGTGGCATTGGCCACACACATTAGTCACCCAGGTGACTGGATGGTGAATACAATACCCACCTGTGTAGGCAAATCCAGACATTACACCCCTGAGCCACACTGCAGACCATTGTCATGTGGCCTGATGCCAAGGTATACCCATCATCTAGTCTTGTATAGCCATCTGGCACAGTCGACCACAACAGACCCATGAAGCAATGCACCGATGCATGTCAGTACTGGCACCCTGTGTCTGTGTGTGTGTTGTATGATGTGTATGACCACATTCACACTCACTACAACACCCATTGGCATACTGAAGCATGCTGTCTGATGTCAGACACCTCCACATACCCTTTGCCCATATAACCTCTGTATGACCCCTGTGGTACATGTGATACCTGCACAGTACTGTGTTGTTGCAATCTCACTAGTGATGAGTTGTATTCTTGGACCTGCCAAGTGTGTCAGTGTGTGGGTCCCTGTGAGAGTGTGGCTGTGTTGACGCTGACACCTTTTCATGTGGACAGGCACATGTACTACACCTACCGTATAGCTACCATATCCCTGTTGCAGATGTCACTCACCATCACATATATATTTTGAGGGCTCCTCAACATGTAACCTATGTGGCACATCCAATAACTGCATAGACATGTGATAGCACTACATAGTCATCAGGGGTTTGATACCCTGTACTGGTAGGTGTGTGACACAAACATGCTTAAGTTTTACTCTCCCACCCTTCCCTGATTTTTCTTTGCCTCTATCCGCCTCTCTCACTTCCTCTCTGGTGGATGTGGAGACTTACACCTGCTTTGCTTAGGCAGCAGCATATGTATTTTAAGTGATGCTCATGATCAGCTGATGGCCTCTGTATGAATTGCAGCCATCTTTTAGCTGATTGCATGTGGAACAGCTGTGTTAACATTCTCATAGCCATTTGCATGGAAACACACTCCAATATCTAGGAACCATCATGTTGGTGTTGAGCCTTTTCATTCACTGTGAGCAGGAACTCGATCTGTTTGGCAAACCGTATCTCAGAATGAGGAATTACCTCTAACAACATACACTGTGGAAACAGGCCAACACATAGGAGGAGGATGAGCCTGACCTGACTACAGACTGTAAGTGCTGCTATACTGCATTTGAAGTAATGTTGGTTTAACAGGGTGTATGTGGATATGGCTGTCCTACATGTTTTAATACCTGCCATGTCAGCGCTATGTTTGAGGAAACCCCATCTATAGGGTCATCTGCAGACAGGGCAGTATGTGGTGCCTTTTGTTTTATGTGTTACCCACCCACGGAGCACTTGTCTGTGAACTGCAGAAGGTAGTGTGAGGATTGCAGTCTGTAGATGGTGACAGCCATGAGAGTTACTGACTTCATATCCCTCATAGGACATGTGTTGCAACAAACCCTGTTACAACAGTAAATGTATGAGTTTATCACAGCAACATGTCAATATTGGCCCCGTGTATGTGCCTCCAGCCACAACTCTGTCAACTTTTGTAATTATGTCATGCAGTAAGAGGTGCATATGTGCTGTACATAAGTGACATCATATCAGATAACAAGCCAGTGAGATATCCGACTGCTACACATGTTATGTATAGTTGGGGTTATATTTGATGACATGATCTGGGCATTCTGTGGTTGTGTGTACAGTGCTGATGTCTGTGTACTTATGGTGATCTGTTGACAGTGTGTGTATTGTTAATATGTATCTTGGCCTGTGTACACACTGTGGTAGATGTCATTGTTTTTGGTCCTGGTCTATCTGATGTTACATGCTGCTCCACTGTATGTTACCCTATCGGCTTGCATGTTTGTAGGGCCAAAGACACACGTGTCCTATACCACCGACTGGCATCGGACCACACTGTGTAGCAGGCCAGTGTATATGTAGGGTTAGTGTGTGAGTGGCACATATGAGGATGGTGTTGAACAGATAGTCCATATACTGTAATATTACCCTAGCTTACCATATTTGGCTGTGTCACATTGATTGTGGTTATGCACTTTCACACAGGTGTCTGTTACTCTTGTGCTGTGACATGCCTATAGAGCCTGCTATATTTGAAAATACATGTGTATTCCCCCATAGGAAATGTTGGCCAGTGTTGAGCCAGTATGCCTGCAGCTTGCACAGTGCTTTGTTGCATGCCTAGCAGCTTAGTGTACTTACCCAGTCAGATGTCATGTCCAGATATGTGCCAGATGTACTACTGCCGGGCTACCAAAACACTCATGTATGTCAAAGCAGTAGGATGCAGTACAGATGTATGTCACTAACTAGTGGGTGCTATGTGGCCATGTCACCTCTGTACCAGCAGTTATTATGTGTCAGGACAGACAGGGTGTTGTGAATGCACAACCTATGGAGGCAAATGTATACCAGTAGGTATGTGGTATACCCATCTACATGGCTGTTAACATCCACATTGTCAGGCTTGGTCCACATGCCTTGCACTAAGGGGTTCTGTGTATACCTCTGGACTGTCCAGAGTGTGTCAAATTGTCCACATATATTGGCCAATATTTCTGCTGTAGTCCACAGGAGCAATACTGTGCTAGCAGTGATACTATACTATGATGTCCTTAGGATGTCTGTCAGTAGCCGATGGTGCACATGTTAAAAGCAGATGTGACCTCCCTCACACACCATGTCAGTGAAGACAATCCCTGTTACAGTAGCAATAGTTTACAAATATGCCTGCAATACATACCTGACATTCCCTTGCACTATGAAGTTGGGACTATAAGGGCTGAGGTAGGGCTCCACTCCATGTTCAGGACATATGGTGAGCATATATGTATATATAATTATCTAGATATCTATATAGATATATACACATATGCATATTGACATACATAGATGTATATGTACATAGATATACATATAAACACTCAGATATATACATATACAGAGCAATATATGTCTACGCATATACAGATACATATGCACATATACATATTGATATCTACATGTATATTGACAGTAGTAGGTATATCAGAATAGATATGTATGCCCATATAGTTATAAATATCTACATATATACCAACATAACTAGGCATATCTGTACACATAGGATGTGCATACATATATAGCTATATAGACATATATCGATATATACTTATACGTATGTGTATATATATATATATATATATATATATATATACACATACATACGAAGAGATGTACACATGGCCATATATATGTTGCACTATACAGATGTGTATACAGACATATGTATGAGTATACATGTGTATGTACATGTAGACATATATAGACCTATTATATGTATATAACCATATTCCTGTCATGTGTAAACCTCATGGTTGTGCATACCATCCCAGATGTATCTCGCCATTTGTATCTGCTATGTGTATATTATGATAAAGCAACATATGTGATGCAAAAGTCATATTAATAACAAGGACTACACAATTTAGGAACTAAAGGCAATTGTTCAATACTACTCAATGTGTGTATTGACAGCTATATTGGTAAAACAGCTGTTTTCACAGTGGTCATGGCATAGTGGTTAAGTGTTGTGACTTTAGTGTACAGGGTCCTGGGTTCAAGACCTGCAAGGGATGTTCATTTTGTTGCTTGGCAGAACAAGGACTGTCAGATACATAGTGGTTAAGGTAGTTTTGAGCAGCTTTAAGTGTTTGCATGAAGCTAAGCGGTGCTAAGCTATGGGTAAACGTACGGGCACTTACACAGTGTAGGCTTTACTTACCAGTGCGCAAATCAGCTCAGCTGTTACATTGCAGCAATGTTGATACTTGCTAAGCATGGCTTAGCCCTGGTAGCCAGGTCACACCACTCTGATAATCTTAAGTGTATGTAATGCCATGCACAATACATGCGCCTATGTGCTCTCATTACAGTAGCAAGGGATGTGAGTTTTGTGTGGGAAACAGACATATATGAGTCTGTACAGCACTGCTATTCATGTGAATGTGTTACATACAGGTGTAGTAGCCCAGTGTATGTGCTGTCACACTGGCATGTAGTGTACCATGGCAGTACTACTGTTGACAGTGCTTACCCAAGTAAGTGCAGAGCTCTAAATGTAGTGCTGACAACAGGCACACCTGTTGGCATAGCTGGACACTGAGGCCTCCCTGTTGTATCCCAGGTGTGTATATACACCTTACTGGGAATGATCCATCATGTGGAATGTAACTGTAGACTACCATCTGTACAGCACATGTTAGTGAGGGCGTCTGACATGTAGTTATGGCATACATATTGTTGTCAGACATCTATCTGTCAACACACTCATGCCACTGCATAGCTACGTGCCAAGCTGATGACCGTCAGTTGCTGTACAGATGTGCAGATGGCAGGAATCCAGCTGGGATATGTACAGGCAACCTAAACTTGATTGACACTGACATGTCTGCCCAGCTATGTAAGAACTGGCATATATAGGAGATGTCACCCTATATGCACAACATGCCACAGGTACCTCCACTACACTACCATAGTCAACAGAATATGCTTGGGTACAGGTCTTCATCACAGACACTAACCATGTGTTGTAATGCATGTTGCATGCATGTCAACATGATCACCTCAGTGGCCATGTGCAGGGGGCACCAGGAGGATTGGCTGATGCATGCCATTCTCACCCTGATGGTCACCACAATAGTGTCTGTCGACAGATTGCCCGCTGCCACCTGGCAGGTGGCAGGATACCACTGTACACACAACCCCTACACATCCCATCTCTCATTGGACAATAGCTAGGTACACAGCTATGTCCACCTGCAGTGATGCACCCCTGTGCTGACACGTGTACATGTGCATGACTGACTATAGCAGTGTCTGTGTGTTAGCACACCTGTACTTGGGAATTCCATGAGGGCCTTCACAACCAATACACACCCATTGCCATAATCAGTTGTGGCTGCTGCTATATGGGACATTACATGTAGCCTGTTAAGCTCCCCCTCATACCGGCTACATGAGCCTCGCAGTACCAGCACAACAGTGTTTTACAAATGGGTTGATAGGCATGGGATACCCATTGTGTTCTGGCATGTGTGTGTAGTTGTGCATGTCTGTATATCTGTAGGATACAGCATTCAGAGGCCACATACTCCTATTATAATACCCATTGCCACACAGTAGTACTGATAGTGTTGTTGCTGCCCATAGGTGAGGCATGACAATGCAATACCCTATTATGTGTGTGGCATGTGAATTATCCCTGTAGTACCACTGTTGGGGTATACTATGGGTTGTATCATAGTTATGGCCAATGTGTGATGGTGGGTATGGCAGTGTGTCATCATGAGTTTCAGGGAGTACAATATCCACTGGGGTAAACTGTCATTACACCAAGCTACACCAGGTATATGTCCCATGTACCACGTTATGGTTACCACTGTCACCATCAACCATACAGTTAACTGATACCACAAGCCAGTTATGCATGTGTTGTGTGCAGCCAACCTGTAACACACTGGATACATGGTCAAGTTAGTTAGCAGCGATAGGCCTTGGTATATCGGATGTGTGTCTGGCTGTTGTGTCTGTTAATGTGTATATGATGGTATGTCACACTACATATTGTCCATATGCACCCATTATATCACCTGTTAGCATACTATACATGTCTGGGGATGTTCTGCATGTAACATGTGACCTGGGACACACTTCACCCTAAGTGCTGTGTGGTTTGTGCAATGTAAGCCACACACTTCAGTATCACTACATAGCTAGGTAGGGGGTTTAGGCCCAATGTTGCCAAGATTGTGCGTGTATGTGGATGAGTCTACATCAGGTTTCAGGGTATACATGCCTCAGCGGGTCACCTGTCCATGTGGCACAGGCAATAACCATTTTAGTAACCTGTGACATGTGTTCAACTGTATCCCCAGATATGTCACAGCCACGGTGTCACCACAGTGCCATACCCTGTTGTGGAATGACTGCAGGCCATCCTCATGCTGACACATGTACACCTAAAACACAAATGGATAACATTATAGGGATCGCAATCAACCAGTGTTACTAACAGCTATAATGCATCATTGCTGGACAGGTACACTACCTGCCATATATGTATTATACTTTACTCCTTACAACATGTTACACTGCAGTACTGTGGTCCACTGTAGTACAGTCACTGTGTGCATCAGTACCATATTAGCCTGTCCCTACATTGATGGTATCGATGATAAGGATGTGGCACAGGTATCATCATATGCACAGGGCATCCTTGTGCTGACACATGTACACCTATAATACAAATAGATAACATTATAGAGACCGCAACCAAACAGTGTTACTAACAGCTATAAGGCATCATTGCTGAATGGCTACACTACCTGCAATATATGCATTACACTTTACTGCCTACATGTTACACTGCAGTACTATGGTACACTGTAGTACAGTCACTGTGTGCATCAGAACCATATTAGCCTGTCCCTGCATTGATGGTATGGCTGACAGAGATGTAGCACAGGTAGCATGATATGCACGGGGTGTGATGTTGGTTTGCCAGAGGCCGAGGGTGGGCCACACATTTGGCACCATGTGTGTGGGTGAGGGGTGTACTTTGGTAAGCTGGGCATGGTGCTATGGTGTGTGTAGTTGTGGGGTTTCCCTAGGTGTGTTTGCATAGTGTGTGGGTATGCATGCACATAGTTCTGCCATGTGGCTGCCATACACAGGTATTTATGGACAGCAGACCATACCTGGCAGGGTGTGTAGTTCACTGCCTCTGGCCCCATGGGCACATCCAGATACAGGTCTCGATGTGCTACTCTCACCTGATGGTGACACATGTCCACTGGTACCAGGTCCCTGCTGGGACTGGCTAGGACCACATGCTCATGGTGTGACATAGACAGCACCCCCCACAGTGCCGGGGCTGGTACTGCCATTACGGGAGCCCCTTGGTGTCCTAGCACATCCACATTGACTACCAGCTGTTGGCTTTGCTGCCTATGTCCACACCGCCATCGCACTCCCACCATACATTCAAGCATGGACAGACCACGGTCAATGAGGGCCATCATCCCACCAGACTGTCTATCCATGAACTCAGTTAATCCATGGATGGCACCAACCAGTTCACGGGTATTGTCATTTGCAAATGTGAGAGCAGTCCTCTGCAGCCTCAGGCCCTGTCTGGTGTAATGTTCTATACGTGCATTCACAGACATGACGGTCTCAAACATGCGCCTGCTGGTACCAGCTATGTCACCTCTGCCAGAGGCATGATGTCCAGCGACCCTACCACGAGCACCCTGGGACATCTGCCTATGTGATGCGGTGCCCTGCTGGACATTTGGCTATGCCTGCTGCAACTGGACACAGTAGGCATGGTTACCACACTTTCCTGTGCACTGCCACCGAATGCCAGCTGTCCCTCCCCTATGGCCACTGGTGATGGGGTGTGTATAGGCACTGAAACTGTGTGCGGGATTGGGGTGGCTAAAAGGGGGATGTCTAATGTTGGTGCAGTGTCAATCCCTGACAACCCCACCTGTGCCTCAACAGTACTATCATCATCTTCAGTGTCTGTATGCACACCAACATCAGACTGCATGCAGGAGGGTCCCTGACCCACCTCGCCACCTGTGGGGGAAACAATAAACACACTTTAAAATCTGTACAGCATTGCCTAACTGTACACACACACACATCTCCATAATACCTACCTGTCCGTGGCTTTACAGACAGTCCCACGTATATGTCCATGTGGTACCCCATCCTACATCACACTTAACATACACACATTGATACCACTCATTAACATTTCAGTCCTCTAAATGCCTACACAAGCAGTCACAACCCAAGACCTGTTACTACTTTACCTGCCTGACCTGTGTGTAGTGGTTTTACATGGCCTCACTGCTGTCATTCAGTATGCACCCTCTGTATGTCCAGAAATCATGAGCATGGCCCCTACATGTGAGGGCTACTATGTACTATCCATAATATGCACTGGTTGGTGTGTCATGTGTATGTAATGCTCAGTACATGCCAGATATGCTGCTCCTTCAGCCTATCATGTGACAACTGTAATATTTGGATACACTCCCTGGTGTTGACTAGTACTTCCCCAATGCATCTGTAGCGCTGCATACGTGGGTTGTATGTGACCTCTCTGCTGAATGCGATATTAAGGGTGTACCTGTTGTCTACCTTCCCTCTGGATGCCTGTTCCATGCTACAGACCATATTATACTATCAGCTGTCCTGTGATTACACACATGACAAGTATTCCTGGTGTGTAATGTGGCAGTCCATGTACATGTACTGCATGATCCCAGAGGGAGGTACTGCTCACATGGCCAGCCACACAAACACACACACATGCACACAAGCATCCTACATGCATCAGCCTCCCTCCACTTCACCAGAGTGACCTTACAGACAAACTGACTACCCACCAGGATGCACACACACACACCCATACAGGTGAGGTTGCACAATGAAAGTACACACAGTCCTCCTCTTACCCTTCTGTCAACATACATAACATATGGTACCCAACAGCATGCAGTGTAGCTATAGTCCATGCTGGCAACAGTATACATCTGTGTGATGTATGTGCTGTGTCACTAAGTGAAGCCCATTCCCCTGGATACCACTGCGGCCATGAACATGGTATTTCTGTGCACCTGTTCTGCATCTTGCCATGTACTGTGCCCCAGACCTCACAGGTGTATGGCCCATTGCTGAATGTCTACTACTGTGTCAGTTATGTCAGCTTTAATGCTCACAGCTCTTATGTTTTCCAGCAACACATACCTGGGATTATATGTGGACAGATGTAATTTATGATTGCCTGATGTACAGCTCTCAACATCAGCGGACCATATATATGACCAATCCAATACTCTTACACTAACATCATCAGAGCATACCATGGCTAAGGGGGTGTGTACACCCTTCCTGATATGATGCACCCATCCATTATCTGCATTGGGAACACATCACTGCATATCTTAACAGTACATGTGCCTGGTAAGTGACATATGTACTGTACTTTCACATGCAGTGTCTATGAAATGTGTTAGGTGTGTGGATGCTGACTGCAATGCATACACTCTGTGTGGGCATATGTGTGCTATGACGGTTTGACATACCTCTTGTTTGTACTACAGCAGTCAGTACTCCTAGTGGGGGTATACCGGTGTGGGCCGTCTGCATTTGCCAGTGTATGTTAAGTCTGCCCTACACATGTCCCCCTACTCTGCATGATTGCAAGGTCTACTTATGTGCACATCCCTTGGTGTTCACACACTGCTGTCACTATTGCTGTGGGGGTACGGTTATGTCTACCACAGGTCCTGAACCTGACTATGTGCAGATACTACCATTCTTAGCATCCTTAGGATCCCTGCTGCAGTGCTCTGGTGTGTCATGCTGATACCCCCTCCTCCTCCTTCAGTCTTTTTGTAGATGCATGACAAGTAAGCTCTACACATGTCACTTTGCAGTGTCCCATACACTGAACACCACATGTCACAGTCTAGTCCCAGCTGATAATGTGGACTACTTTAATGCCATATTGTATCTTTGCAGTAGTTGCCATTTTCCTACAAGTATATACACTGGTGTTGCACTGCATATGGGTGTTGTTCCAAACATGTCCCTACTGTTTGCCATGTCTCCCACCATTATGTTACTCCCTGTGGAAATGTAATGCAATCTCTCCCCATTATGTTATGCCCTGTGGACATGTTCCGCAATGACAGGATGTTAGTTATCATGCAGCTGTCTGACATACCTTTCCAATGCCCTATCATGTTCACCCCTGTGATGCCGTGCATTTCACAGCAACAATACATGCACAAGTACAGCATGCATTCTGGGTAGGTGTGTTATTGTGTGCATGGAATATACCATCGCCATTACATGCCCGGTATGTTGGCAAGCATCTACATAAACCATACTCACCAGCTACAGGCTGCTGCCTTGGTGGTATCCCAGAGGAACCTACAAAAGAGGGTGAGAGATGCAATGTCAGTGGCCACACCTGTGGCAGTGCTACAGGGTGGGTGAGTATTGTAATACATCAACGGCACGTTTCCACAATACTACCATATATGGACATCTGTTTATCACTACTATGCAGCAATACAATATACCAATGACATGTCAGATATGCATGCTCTACCTGTACTGATACAGATGTATATGCAACAGAGGTCTACTGATGTGCCCTGTGGCCTTACCTGCATGCTCCTCGGCCGGTGTGTGGGTGGCACTCAGCTCCACAAAGGTGTCTGGCAGTTGGTGGCTGGCCAGATGGGCAGGTGCCATGAGGCTGGCCAGGAGCTCCTCCATACATGTCAGTGATGGATGGCATGGCCCCCCCCTGTGGCGAGGTGATCCCCCCAGACTGCAGCAGCATGCTGGCGGGCATTGTGAAGCAGGTCAGTATACTGATGCTGGACCTGCTCATAACTGCGGTTGTGCAGCAACATCATTGACCCTGTGGACTAGGTCATTCCACAGGCCGGTCCGCTCCTGCTGGTCATGGGCAGACTGGCCAAACAGCACAGGATAGTGCTGGATTAAATAAATGATCAGCACTTCATTTTCGGCAGCTGAATATGTTGGCAGACATGCATGTGACAACTTGGCTGAAAGACATAAAGATGGAAACAGGTCTGAGCAACTCATACAGCAAGGTTACCACAGTTCTTAATACACATCTCTGTCACCCCCCACCATATCAGTGACAACAAACTGTACACACAACTCATTAGGTATGGCTACAGCTTACCTACCGGTGGGACAGATATTGTATTATACCACACTTTCTGCTATGTGTTTGTAGCCATGTTCCCTGTGTGGGCAATATCATTGCTGGCCTGTTAGACTATTCACTTGCATGCCATTGTCAGGGCCACTATGGGTCCATATATGCTTGTGGTATGGCTGCTTTGTGATTGCTGCACATCTGACATTCTGTGTTATTGTGAATATCTATGCCTGCTATTGGACATGTTCCGGGATTGTGTAGACTATTACTACCAACATATGTTCTATAACAGTGATACAGTAGCATGTATATGTACTATTGCCCAGCAGAACCACCTCTCCAAACCCATCTGCCCATTTACCTGGCCACATCACATATGTCCCTCCCTGGGGCCCCCTCATGTACTGGTCCAGCAATACCATGGAACCTACCCAGTGGATGGTGCCCCCCATGCGGGCACACACAGACATGTTCCTGACCCCTGAGGTCAGGCCCAGGGTCCGTTCCATAACAGGCTCCACAGACACATGTGGGATGGCTACATCACTCTGAGGCATCCAGTACACATTCACAGGACTGACATGCTCCTCCTGCTCAGCCTCCAGCCAAGGCACCTTCAGGACGTGGACTGCTGTTGTGAGTAGGAGTGGGTGGGAGACTTGTTCCCATTGTGTCCATATTGGGGCCAATAGGGCATCCACATCACAGACCACACACACCATCCAGGGTGTTTACCCACCACATGTCACCCCTGTAGACTGTCCTCTATATCTACCAACCATGACCACCTTCACAACTATACCTGCAATACTTCCCCATATTCCCATTCCATACTACACAGACAAGGGCAATGTGGTCCCAACAAGGGGTTAACATGTGACATACCTGTCTGTGTTGTACACACTGCCAGCTGTAGATATGTGTATTGCTATGTGTGCTGTTTCCTCGCACATAGCATGCAGCACTGTGGTAGTAATATGGGGACATGTATTTACATACATATATGTTTTCATTTGTATGTTTGTATATATGTAGACATGTGCATATTGGTATATATCTATATATGTGTAGATTTATGTGATGTGTATATGTGTCTACACATGGGTATCTGTATATTTGTGGATATACATGTAGATATATATGTTTATATATTATATATGTGTACATATGTACACAAATGCATACCTATATGTGGGGTACATTCAGACATCAGGTCCACAATCTCACAACACCTTCCTGCACAGCTACACTGTTCTGCCTTGCTACAACACAGACAGGTGCCACATATGGACACAGCCTGACATTAGGGGGGTATATGTAGAACCAGATTGCAGGTAACCCTATTACACACCTATGGCATTTCTGCATGCTACATTACAGATTAATCGGAGTATCCTGCAAGGAGTGGGCTGTGGATCCATGTGTCCATCATAAGGGCGTTACTTCCACCACCAGCTATTGGCCACGTAATATACATACTTCCCATTACACAACACATACTGTGATGGCTTACATCTTGTCAGTCAGTGCTGATCTGCACAGTTGACAGCTATGGCCCACTACCCACAGGAGCAGACACAATTGTCCATAGCAGTTGTTCAGTTGAACATCATTACAACAACACCTGATAGCACATATAAATAATTCAACATCATCTATCCCAGTATGATGGACCAAGTACTACATTCAATTACATGCACATATACTTCACATAACTGTTGTGGGAATGATGTCTGTTCTAGATAGGTTGCTGGATGTAATTTATATATATATACATATATATATATATATATATATATATATATATATACATACACATATATATATATATATATGTATATATATATGTATATATATATATATATATATATATATATATATATATATATATATATACATATATATATATATATATATATATATTGGTTTTTTTTTTTTTTTGAGCTGCTTTGAGTAGATTGCAGCATGGATTTTGTAGGTGATGCACATGATCAGGTGATGGCCTCTGCACCATTCAGTATCCTCCACTTGCTACCTGCTTGCAGCTTGCTGTGTAGTACTTCCTATTACCACTGTCATGGCAACCACCTACTATAAATCCCTACATCATGTGGGTGTGGTCCCTTTACCTTTAATGTGTGATGGACATCCTTCCTGTGTGTGGGCATCACTGTTACAGACAGCAGGTAGCAATACCTCTTACAGGGGAACCTGCACACTCAGGCCAGCTACATATTTGTGTGAGGTTCCAGATCTACAGACAGTGTGAGTAGAGTTGTTGTATGCATTGTATATCACTGGTGGTGCAGGTTCTGTGTGTACATACTAATTTAACTTGGAATGCAGTCTGTCTGCATAGCTCTCAACTGTAGGCTTATCCTCTTGATGGCCAGAGGTGTGCCTATTATGTTTTGTCTGTCCATCACACAGGTCTTGTGTCAGAGATTTCACTGGCAGTGTGTGTGAGTGCTATCAGTACATGGCTACATCCATTTCTGGTTCTAGCATCATATTCCTGACTAAGGGTATGTTCAGATTATCCTGTAACACCAGTGACTTGGTTAGTGTATGACAACAGTTTTCCACATATGGGCCTGTGTTCCAGCCTCTGTCCTCCACCTACATACCAGGCTTTGCACATATGACATCCTGTCAGGGGTTGTTCTGTAGTGGACTGTGAGTATGTCATGCTGCCATTTCTGCCATCATTCCACTGCTGTTGTGTCCCCCACACATACGGTGGGGTTGGGGCCATATATGTGTGGGCTTCACTTACGCAATACAATAGTGGTATATGGCCCTGTATTATTGAGTCTGGGGGGGGATGCACCATAACTAACCTAGGCTGTTACAACATGTGTGGGAGTATCAGGGGTAAGCTGCCTTAAGGCATCTGGATGTACATTACCATACAATCCTCCTTGGGTAAATGCAGGCCTACTGCCTCCTGCCATACAGACTTGTTCTTTTTATCAGCGTGCTTGTCATGGTGTCAGTTATGCCTTGTTATGTAACATTTACATCCCATTGTGTCAACTGAGGTCGTTAACCCCTAGGGATTGCGTACAGAGTGCAGATAGAGGCTGATGAACTATACATCTGCATTACTTACTGATGATTGTTTGGTATCCTGTGGCCCAGTCTGTCTTTACTATTGTACTACTTAAAGGCCTTGGCCTGGACAGCAACATTTGTAAACCTTTCCAGACTACTGTATTAGTATAACTGTTTCACAATTGCATTACTCTGTTTATATGGATCTCAGTGTCTAAACATCTATATGACATGGCATATACAACTGAAATAGTATACAAATAAAGCTTTCCCATGTATGCAAACCTGTTTGTGGTGTTATATCCTATGACCTCTCTGTGGGTATATGTTGCAGGCAACAATTGTCATTTGTATGGGTGGCTCATACAGTATCCAGTTGGTAAGGTGGTAACTGTAGACACAGTGACTGTTCCATATTGTGTGCACCTTCTACATATGTATCTTACTATACATATCTCTGCATGTGTAGTTTTATATATATATATATACACATATATATATATATATATATATATATATATATATATATATATATATATATATATATATGGGAGCCGGACTGTACTGCATTATATGTTACTGATACCAGACAGAAAAACAACACAACCAGGATCCAAAGTAGAAAAATTTATAAAAATCCCTAGCGCCTCGGCTGGAAGCCTTCAAAGGAGAATAAAAAACACAAAAAATGTCCAAGCATATATAGCACAATAAATTATCATAAATTGCTTAATTGTATTCAATTAAGCTAAGAAAACGTTCCAATTGCTTTCCATATTAATACCTGCTGGGCTTAAAGTCCCAAACTTCAAAATAAAAACAGTCTCTTTATACAAAAGCCTTATCTTCACATCCAAATTACATCCCTTTCTACAAACATGCTCTAATACCGTACATTGCAAACCATCTAAACTTCTATTCTGATATTTATCAAAATGTACTGCAAGAGGACTTTCAGGCTTGGCATTTAAAATATCCCTAACATTTTCCTGAATTCTAAGCTTAAAAGCCCTCTTGCTCTCATCCACATAAAACATGTTAAAAGGGCATTTTATAGCATAAATGATTCCTTCTGTGTTATATGAGAATGTGTGATTTACTTTCAAAGAAATGCCATTAATATAGTTAAATGTATTGCACACATATTTACATAGATTACATCTTCAACATGGAAATGTACCAACTACACTAATCACAGAATCAATACTACTGTTAGGAACAGAGAAATTAGCATGTACCAACATATCTCTGATACTTTTGCCCTTACGATATGAAAATATAGGCACTTTGTACATTATTTATTTTTATTTATTTTATTTTACATTTGTTGACCGGGATAGCCCGACTGGATGTATGTCCATTTTCAGCTGAGGCCTGGGAGAAAAGCTCCACATTAAGACAATTTACAAGACAGAAATCTTGACCCTATACAATACAGATAATGTCAGACAGGTAAAATATTTCAAATACAGCAACATTTATATAGTACTGTTACAGTAACATACCAACATACCTGACTAAATAAGTTAAACATTGAGTAAAAGGATTAATAAAACATTTTTTTTGAGGGTAGCATTGTTTATAAAGTTTACCAAGCCTTAGGAGGTGAGCTACTACAGTAGGAATTAAGAGAGAATATCAGAGCACCTGAAATAGCATGTTAAAGATAGATAGTAACGAATGGTCCTACTAGGGAGAAAGTGTCAGTCAGGATTTGTGCATGGGCAAAGACATTGGGCTTTAAAGAAGATTCTTAATTGCTTCTTGAAAAGTGGAGTAGAAGAAAGGGATGTTAGTTCAGTTGGAAGAGTGTTCCAAGAGTTACCAATAGAGATTGAGAAAAAGCTATCTCCAAATTTGTTGTTGGACTTGAGGGTAGCTACTAGTACCTTATTAGCTAATCGAAGAGTTGTTAGATTTTTATATGGGCAGATAAGGTTAGATGGTATGGGTGAATCTGCGGGATGATCTAAGATCTTGTGTATAGTAGTAAGTTGCTGGAAAAGAATCTGGCTTTGCAATTCCAGCCATCCTAGCAATTTAAGATTTTGGCAGTGGTGGGTTCGGAAAGGGGCACTAGTGGCAAATCTAGCTATGTTATTATAGGCTGTTTCCAATTTATGAAGATTATTTTTGGATAAGTTGGTATAGATTGGGGATGCATAGAGAAGGATGAAGATTAAGTGAGTTTGGCCAATAGCAGTCCTAGCTAGAGGTGTGAGATAGGGTTTAAGTCTGTAGAGGAAAAAAAAGTTTTTTATTAACTGATTTAATGGTTAGGTTGATATGTGTGTCGAAGTTTAGATTATGATCAATTGTCACACCTAAAAGTTTGGTGGTTGTGTCTGGAATTATTACAGTACCATTATTAGATGTAATTGTGAAGTTGATAGCAGGAGACTTCTGAGTGGGAGAGAATAGTACCAATTTAGTGTTTTTGGGGTTAAGGAGGAGACAGCGTTGATGGACCAGTTTTCAACTAAGGTAAATACTGCTTGGGTACTCGAATGAAGCCGAGCAGGCAAGGAGGCTGAACATATTAATGTTGAGTCGTCGGCATATTGTATGCAGGTCATTTGTGGAAGGGAGATTTTCAGATCATTTATGAAAATAGTGAAGAGGAGGGGTCCCAAAATAGAGCCTTGTGGGACTCCATGAGTTATAGGGAGGAGAGTAGATAGTTTATTTTCCCCGAGGACTGCTTGTTGTCTATTTCCTAGATAGGACTTGAACCAATTAACTGTCTGGGTATCTAGTGAAGGTGATTTGAGTGAGTTTAACAGTAATTGATGATTAACCATATCAAATGCTTTTGAGAGGTCAATAAAGAGGGCTGAGGACAGTACGCTGTTGTTACAATTTTTATTAATGCAGTCAGAAAAGGATGGTAGAGCAGTTGTAATACTATGGAAAGGCCTAAAACCATGCTGGCAGTGAACTAGCAGGTGGTTTTGGAGGAGATGATCAAGTAGTTGGTGGTGAATACATCTCTCCATAATTTTTGCTAAGGGGGAAAGTAGGGCTATGGGGTGGAAGTTTGAGAGTTCATTTGAGTTCCCACCCTTATGCAGTGGGATAAAATATGAGACTTTCCAGAGGGATGGGATGGAACTTTCTGTAATGGTTCTATTAATTAAGATGGAAACAGGGTAGGCAAGCACTCCAGCTGCCATTTGAAGGTATTCAGCTGGGAGGAATTCAGCTTATGGAGTGCATGGTTTAGGGAGTGTATGAGAGATGTTGGGACAGGCTGCAGTTGTAATACTTGGGGTAGAGTGGTTGGCAAAGATGAGTCAGTGGTTGGCATGGATGAGTCAGTGGTGGTAACAGGTGGGAAGGTATTTGCTAAAGATTGAACAGTTTCTGAAAAATAATTGTTAAAAATATCAGCAATTTGGTTGGGAGAATTATGAGTCAAGTTAGAGGGGGTAGGTGTTTTGGCTTGTCCAGGATGGAGTAATTTATTTAATCCTGACCAGAATTTTTGTGGGTGTAGATATTGGGTTTGTTAGAATTTAAGGTAATTTTTTTTATTGAGGAATATTGATTTTTTTAGTGACATTCCTGAGCTGTCTAAAGTTTAAATGATCAATAGGGTATTTGGTACTTCTCCATATATTCCAGATTTTATTTCTCAGTCTCGTTGTTTGCCTTGTCTCATTTGAGAGCCAGGGAGCAGATTTGTTCCTAATTTTAATAGTACGAAAGAGGGCATGGTGCTCAAGTATATTTAGGAATATATTGTTAAAAAAAGAAACTGCTTCATTGAGAGGTAGATATTTTAGGGGTGACCAATTGCAGGCTTTTAGCTCTGCTTGAAAGTTACCTAGGTTCAGGTTATTTTTGTTCTGAGTGGTTCTAAAGTTTAGTTGAGTGAGAATGTTGATCTTTTGTCTAGTTATAAAGGTAAGAGATTGGTCAGTAATATCAGGAAGTGTGCCTATTTTGTAAGATTGGCGGTTATTGTTGACTAGTATCCAGTCTAAGGTAGTTTGTTTGTTGCTGGGTTTATGGGTTCTGGTAGGGTCGGTGATAGTTTGATAGAAACCATAGAGATTAAAGTGAGATGTAGGTTTGTCAGAAATACAACTATTCCAGTCAATATTAAAGTCTCCAAAGAGAATGGTTTCTTATGGGAATGATGTGGAAAGCCAGTTAAGGATACTTTCAAGAGTACTTATGTTGTTGCCTGGGGGGATGTAAGATCAAATGATTTATATAGATTTATTAACATTAATTTTGAGCTTAGATATTAAGATTTCAGCATTGCTAGGTGAGGGAGGTTGAGTGTTTAGTGAAGTTACCTGTAGTTCAGATTTAAACAATATCACTACCCCCCACCCTTTTTGTTAGGACGGTCAATTTTAAGGATGTTATAACCTGGAGGGATGATATCATTATCTTTAGTAACTGATTTGAGCCAGGTTTCTGTGAGACACAGGATGTCAAAGGAATGTAAGTCTAGTAGGGCATGAAGTTGGGTAATTTTGTTATTTAAACTATGAATATTGAGGTGGGCAATGAGAAGAGAGTTTGAGGAAGAAGAGGGGGTATGGGAAATAGAGGTGAAGGAAGAATGCGAGTCAGGGGAGGTATTACCAGGCCCTGGGTTTAGGTGAATGTCGTCGTGTAGTAGTAAGTACTGAGGATTACGTGGAAGGTTTGCTAGTTTACATAAAATAGGGTCTATTTTTCTGGTTTGGAAATACTTAATATGGTTTAATCTGAGAAACTGTGAGAGAAGGTAGGCTGATGAGGATGTAATGATACTGTGGGTTTGTGAGGCTGATAGAAAGGGGAAGTTTGTTTAAAGAAGTGTTGAAATTGAAAGGAGCTTAGGAATTCATAGCTTGGGAGGCTATGAGATAGAAGTAGAGTGGAAAGAATTATGGACAAGAGGAGGAAATTAGAGAGTTGACATAATGAGAATGTGGGAATGTAAGTAATGAGAAAATAAGGAGTTATAGAAGGGCAAATATGAGGTGGGTTTGTTTAATGAGGAAAGTATAGATAGTGGAAGGTGTGATTAAATTAGTAACAGATGGCTGAGTATGTAACGAGATATGTCGAGCTATTGGTTGATGTGGGGTGGGGGTGTTGCTTCTAGCAGTATAAGGATAGGTGCCCTGGGTGGAAATTGGGGGTAGGGTAGGGGAGCAGCGTGAGCCCACAGGGCAAATGAAGCAGGCAAGAGCAGTAAGATAAGTTCAGCCAAAATACAATCAGCTGTCTTTCATCTTTGGTATAATACAGAAGTAACTAAAGTGAAAACTGGGGAGCAGAGTATATAAGCTTATCAGATATGTGCAGATGATTTAGTAATGTGAGAGTGAGGTTCTCAAGTGCAGAGAGGGGGATTAGAATTGTACTGAAAGTTATTATCAGAAAGTTATATCAGAAAGTTCTTTGAACTTTAATACATTCCAATAGTGTTTAATCACCCCTCTTACTTCATCTGATAAAATACACTAAGTAGTAACTACATACATTTGCTTAAATTAGGTATATCATTATTATTTCTACTCATAGGACGCCATGTCTGTAACCTATTTATTTGTCTATAGGGGTACTTGTTAGCTTTGTGTAACAAAGCATGTACATCTTGTTTACAATAATCCCTGTCAATAAATAATTCAGCTGTTTTATTCAACTCATATAATAAATTGGTGTCATTATTCCAAAGTCTATGAACCCAAAGAAATTCCCCATAGGGTAAGGAATCTATTAAATGGGGTGGATGACAACTGTCTGCAGCAAGAAAATACATGCCCCCTTCAAATCTATGATGTATTTTACTTATAATTCTTCCATTAGTTTCACCAGTTAAACAAATATCTAAAAATGTCACTGATTCCCCAGTTTGTACACCATCGAACCTTAAACCAAATGAGTTATTCTGAAGTTCTTCAATAAAGTATATAACTTTATCCTGGCCCCCTTTACAAATAAAAATGTAATCGTCAATGCACCTATAATATTGTATTACATGTTCCTGATAGAATTTAAAACTATACTGATAATCCATTTCAAATTGACCCATCATAATATTAGCATACATGGGGTCAAAAGCTGCTCCCATTGCCATGCCTTGTAGTTGATGGAAATATATTGTCATCAAGCTCAAAAAAATTATTAGTTAAACAAAACTCAAATAGTTCTATAATGTAATATGTCAAGGGGCTATCTCTCAATGTTTTTCTCAGTGCCTCAAGTCCATATCTATGTTCAGTACTGGTGTACAAACTTTTTTCATCTATGGTTAACCAATGCATTTCCTCTGACCATGATACAGATTTTATTTTTTCTAAAATGTCATAGCTGTCTTTAATAATTGAAAGCTGTTTAGTGACATATGGTAACAAAAAATTATGTAAAAACTTGCCTATGTTCAAAAAATATTTACATGCTGAAACAAATGGGCATCCAGGGGGGTTATGCATGTTTTTATGAATCTTTGACAGACAGTAAAATGTGGCAATTTCACACCCCATACATCAGGTTTATTTTTCACATCTTTATTAGAAAAATAGCCCAGTCTAACACCCTTATTCAAAAGGTCCAGATATTTATCAATGGCTTCTTCATATTCTTTCATACAGCTTTTCCTATAGGTGGAAGTATCATTTAAGTGGTCATAGCACATCTTAGCATAGTGGGCAAAATACATTGTTACAACTTTATTCCCTTTGTCTGCTGGCTTAAATATAAGTTGGTGGTTTTTGCTCTGCCCCTGTAATGTTTGCCACTCTAATTTAGAAAGGTTGTACTTAATAGAATTCCTATTCATCATAAATTCTTTAAACAGTGTTTCTAATGCAAAGTCAACCATAGAGGAAAATTGTATAATACCCCTATGATTAAAAGGTGGCACAAACTGACTTTTCATCACAATATTAGAGGTATCTAGTTTAGAATATGCAGTATATATAGTATCTTTTTCTAATTCTGATGTACAGGAATAAAAACAGTCATCCTCTGATATACATTCCACAGAATTTACTTCCTGATTCTCAATCTTATTACCCTGAAAAAAAGTTTAACAGAAGCAGTTTCTCAGCTAAACAGAACATGTCTTTTTTGAGCATGTGTAGTCTAGTAACAACAGTGGGTACAAATTTTAAACCGTGATTAAGTACTTCATTTTCTATATCATTAAGCCCATAACCTGATTAATGACATAACCAATTTCCTTTTCACTGTTAACAAAATTACATACTGTGTTTTCAGTCTTTTGATTAATTCCACCAAACTCATTTATGTTTATAATGCTAGGAATGCTGTCCTTCATATAACTGCTTGTCTGCGGATTCTGGAGCCATTCTGTTTTTTTTGTTGCTTCTATAGTTCCCATATTCAGTTCTCTGCCCCCTCCGAAATGTCCGATTCATATATCGGGGATCTTGTGCAGCTGGTAACTCAGGAAAATCCCCAGAGTCACTTTCCCATTCAGTAGACACCTCGGAGCTGGATCCTGAGCCACCATTGTACTGCGGCTCCTCCCTCCATTCCCCTGAACATGCTCATATGTAGCGTTTCTTCTTATTAGTTCTTAAAGTGAATGCTAGACCATTATTATAGTCCTGAATGTCTTGATGTAGTTTGTTCTTTTTAATATTAAGTAAATCTTGCTCAAAATCTGCAAGTTTATTTTTGATATCACCAAGGCAATTTTGAAGTTGGTCATTGCCCAACAATTGTGAAAGAGACTCACAAGCTACATTTATATCGGCTCACAGCTTAGCTTGCTTAAGCCTGTCTCTTTCCACCAATATACTAATCCATTCTATAGAACAGTGGTGGGCTGCTGCTACCCACCTTATTTGGAAACGCTGTATTAGAGCATGTTTGTAGAAAGGGATGTAATTTGGATGTGAAGAAAAGGCTTTTGTATAAAGAGGCTGTTTGTTTTTATTTTGAAGTATGGGACTTTAAGCCCAGCAGGTATTAATGTGGAATGCAATTGGAAAGTTTTCTTAGTTTAATTGAATACAATTAAGCAATTTATGATAATTGATTGTGCTATATATGCTTGGGCATTTTTTGTGTTTTTTGTTCTCCTTTGAAGGCTTCCACCTGAGGCGCTAGGGATTTTTCTTAAATTTTTCTACTTTGGATCCTGGTTGTGTTGTTTTTCTAT
>NC_056744.1:949341299-949436299 GCF_019279795.1 Protopterus annectens
CAACCAATAGGCCATAATCATAAGATTGGAGTCATTACATACCGGTTGAGGTGGGTATGTAGTTTATTTTTGGAGATATGGTGGGGGGAGAGAAAAATGTCAATTAACAACTAGTATATTCCTGTAGTCCACATTACTTTCCTAGTCAGTGCTGTTATCTGTACCTTAAATATATTACTACACTACCCTGTAGCTTTAGTTTGGACAGTGATATGGCTGTCATCATCGTTATACACGAACTGGTTTTACTTGTAGTATACACCTTATCTGGTATACCTGTGGAGGGAATGTTTGTTAACACTAACTGTTTCTACACATACTCCCAGATTCAGAGTTTATGATGTGCACATAGCTGTCTAACTCTTTCTGCACAGACTCTGGCCATGTCTTGACCACATGCAGGTGTACTGGAACATATCTAGACTATTGCCCTCTTCAACCTTTAGTGACTTACCATTCACATATACATGCTTTCCTACACAGTTATATTATGTAGCACAGTGTTGGTGACAGTGGGTGGCAGCGGTGGTGCAGCAGTTAGCATTGCTGCATCACAGCAAGAGGTTCTCTGGTTCAATTCTTGGCTGGGGTGCCTTCCTTGCGGAGACTGCATGTCCTTCCTGTGGTCACGTGTGCTTCCTCCAGGTACTCCGGTTTCCTTCCACATCCCAAAGACATGCAGTAGGTGGATTGGACATTCTAAATTGGCTGTAGGTGTGAGTGTGTGCATGTGTGTGTTTGCCTTCTATGGAAGGTTGTGAACCAGGCTGGCAACTCAACACCGTAAAACTCCACTGCCAATCATGAGCAGACAGATGATCCACTGTGGTGACCCCTAACTGGGAAAAAGCCAAAAGAAGAAGTGTGGGTGACAGTGGTCAGTGATACTTTATTATTCAGAGCAACTGCAACACTCACAATTCCATACAATACCAGAGTAAACAGTATCAGTACAAGGTATCAAGGTTTTTATTTCTCAGCACAGTGTTCGTATCTGTCTCGGTGCAGTGTTCGTATCCGACATACCTGTGGGAGCAGTGTTTGTTAGCGCTACCTGAATGTTCATAGGTTCATAGGTAGGTACTATGCTATTGGCCCAAGGGCCTATGTAAGCATAGCCAACAAGGTTCCCTGGCTTACCCCACCCATGAAAGTTATTTTCCTGTGCCACTGTTGAGCAGAGACACAGAAGTGATCCCCGGGGTGTATTTCCTATTTCCCATCCACTCATCAAGATTTTTCTTGAAGAGTGCTAATGAAGAACTTTGCTTGACATAGATGGGCAGCCTGTTCCAGAGTATGGGAAGTCTCTGGGACAGGAAGCTATCCCTCCAGCATGTCCTCTTTATTGTGGTGACAAGGTTTAGGTCCCTAGAGCATGTAGCTTGGAGGGACTGGGATTTCTTTAGGTGTAGCATGTCCAACAGCTCTGGGTTTGATATAGCTTTATATGTTAGGCAGAGATCACCTTGGAGTAGGCGATATGCTATGGAATAAAGCTGGAGTTTTTTGAGACGGTCAGTGTAGGGCATTTGTTTGAGGCCATTAATCCTCTTTATGAGGTACTTCTGTGGCCTTTCCAGCTGCTGCAGATGTCTTGTGAGGTACATTTCAAAAGGGGCATTGTACTCTATAATGGGTCTAATAAATGTAGAGTGGAGAGAAACAATGACCTCTTTTTTCCTGGATGAGAACGCTTTTATGATGAGGTGTGCCATGTAGAAGGACTTCCTGACTACTGTGGTGATGTGACTATCAAAGGAGAGACTACTGTCCACCTGGGTCCCAAGGTCTCATCACACATTCGGTGTTAAGTAGATTGCTGCCTATGTGGTAGTTCATGGGTACAGAGTTTTTAAAAAAAGGGATGACACTGCACTTTTTGGCATTGAGCTTGAGGCCACAGCTCTGACACCAGGCATCTGTCACAGCAAAGCCCTTCTGTAGGATGTCCCCATCATTTGGGGACTTGACTATTACTTCTAGTTTGCAGTCATCTGTGAACTTCATTAGCCAGAGGCCTTCTGTGTTAGCCTGTACTTCACAGAAGTAGATAACAAACAGGTGAGGTCCCAGGACTGAACCCTGTGGTACTCCACTTGTCACTGGTTTGAGCTCAGATTTGGAGTCTGCAACTTTTACAGTGTGGGTTCTGTCAGTGAGCCACTTGGCAACTCATCTTGTGACATAGGGATTTATGCCTAGTTTAGTGAGTTTAACTATAATTCCAGAATGGGGGATGGTGTCGAAAGCCTTGGCTAGGTCAAGATAGGCTGTGTGAACCATCTTACCCTCATCTACAGCTTTGGTGACCTGCCTCAAAGAAGTTGATCAGGTTCAGGAGGCATGATCTGCCTTTCACAAACCCGAACTGGGTGGGATCCAGAGTTTGGAGGTTACCAATGTCTTTGTTTATGAGTTCCATGATGATACATTCCATGGCCTTGCAGACCAGGCTCATCAGGCTAATAGGTCGATAGTTCCTAGGATCAGTGGTGGCTCCCCCTTTGTGGAGTGGGATAACTGTTGCTGTGCGCCATTATGTGGGCACAAAGCCTGATGCAAGGCTATTATTAAACATGGCGCTTAAGTGGGGAGCCAGTTTGTTCTGAAGTTCATGTAAAACATAGCCTGGGATGTTGTCCGGTCCCATGGATGCTGTGTTTTTGGCTTTAGAGAGTGCAGCTTTTACCTGCATTGTTGTAATTACAGGGACTCTGCATTCTTCCTGTATAGATATGGGCCCTTTAGGGGCTGAGGGGGGGTAAAGTTAGCAATGAACCTAACTGCCAGGATGTTGGCAATATTAGTTGGTTCTGTAATTTTCATGCCATTGTGCTGTAACTCAGAGCAGATCTGGGTGTTGCCATTGAGATTCTTGACATAGCTATAAAATGCTTTGTGGTTGTCCTTAGAATTAGTGGTGATTTTGTTTTCATAGCTAGCTTTGGAGGATCTTATAAGGGATTTCAGCTTCTTACTTCCTTCTGTTGTACAGTTTGTTTATAGCAGGGGACCACCAGATTGGCTTTCTTTTTTGGAGGATAGTGTCTTGGTTCTGTTTGGGATAGCATGATCTATGCATTCATGTAAGTGCTTATAGAGTGCATTTGTGTAGGATTCAGCAGTTGTAACTGTATTGTCCATCTGCATGGGTGTCATGAAGTTCACCACTTCTGTCTTAAGAAGCATAAAGTTGGCTTTGGAGAAAATTTTTACCATGGTTTCCTTAATGGGGGTGGGGGTGAGATGTGGATATCAAGGGTAATTAGCTTATGGTCGGATCGGACCAATGAGGAGTTGACTTCAGGTGTGGAACACTGGTCACTCATGTTGGTAATGACTAGGTCTAGAATATTGTTGCCCCTTGTGGGGCTGTGGATACATTGATCCAGGGCATTGGAGTTTGAGTTGCCACACAAAGTTCCAGATTACACGTTAGTATTATGCACATAATGTCACTCTGTTACTGTACAGACCCTGGTCACAGCATGACAACATGGGGGTGTAGACAGGACATACTTTGCTTATTACTCTCATAACAGTTTCAGGAGTTGCTAGAGTGACAGGTTTGTTCTCATAGATGTGTGGCAAATCAGTTGTATTCCCTTTTTGCTGCCTAAATATCTGGGATCATCCCACAGACTTCCCAGAGGACAGGGTGACAAGCAGCAGATATGGGCCCATATACTGGACATTCTGGTCTTATCTGTACAGTTGCGGGGTATGATTCTGAATGCAGCCTACTTCCACTCCCAGGATTCAGACCATGGCTGTGTCTGCTACAACTTAAACACTGTCCATCAGAGTTGTGTGTGCTATATAAATATTGCTGTATATCTCCTATCTGCTTTCTGTCTTATAATTCTCCTTTGGTTTTGCATTCTGACCTTATATTACAAAACTCTTATGCAGGATTTCCTAGACAGTTATATTTTGTAGGATAGTGTGGGCGACAGTGATGAGTAATGCCTTATTATTCAGAGCAACTGCATCAGTCACAATGCCATACAATACCAAAGTTAACAGTACCAGTGCAGGGTATCATTCTTGTATTTCTGGGCACAGTGTTGGTATCTGACAGACCTGTGGGAGAAATGTTTGTTAGCATGACATGAATGTTGCCACACACAGTACCAGATTCCACATTACTATTATGCACATACAGCTCACTCTGTTACTGTACACACTCTGGCCACAGCTTGGCAACATGGGGATGTAAATGGGACATACATGGCTTCTTACTCTCATAAGGTTTTGGGGAGTTGCTAGTGTGCCAGCTTTGACACACAATCAATTGTATTTCCTGTTTGCTGCCTATACATCTGGGATAATCCCACTGATTTCCCAGGGGGCCAGGTTGACAGGCAACAGATATGGGCCACTTTACTAGACATTCTGGACATATCTGTACAGTTGTGGGGTATTATTCTGTATGCAGACTACTACCACTGCCAGGATTTGAACCATGGCTGTGTGTGTTAAAATACAACAGTTCACGTCTCAGTTGCATGTGCTATTCTGGTTTTGTTGTCTGCCTTTTCCCTGTTTTCTGTCTGTGTCTCTCTCAGTTGTACTAAATCACCTCTGGGGATTACAGCAGTCATATACAGGCATTCCTACACATTCTATTTATGGTGCACAGTCTGGGTAACAGTGCTTAATACAACAGTACTATTACGTGATTGCAAATCTACATTGCCATATGATACCAGAGTATACACATGCAGTCCAGCAGTTAGACGTTTATTGTCAGGCTGTTACACTTTTATTTACACAAAAACTATATGAGACTCTTCCTGCCATATTTTCTGGTGTATGCAGTACTTGCCTTAAACAATACAGGTTTTATACAGGCAATTAATGTACTAATACTTTTAGATTTATTTCCTATGACAGTACATGCAAGAGTATTACTGACCTGCTTCTCATCGCAACCTCTCCGGGCAGCTTCCATGGGCCTCCTGGTTTGCAGCCCTCTCACTTGCAGCAGCGGATGACATATGAGGAATATTTAGCCATACCTATCCATGATTTACATGAGCTGGCAATTATTATACACATAGTGGAGTGATACTTACACACAGCTGGGACATCCCCTGCCGTTCTAGCCTCTTGGATCCACTGTTCCAAGAGGTCCCCCTTATGCCTCTTCAGGTCATCATAGTGATGCCTGACTTGCTCACCAGTTTGGGGTATGCCAGTGGCACTGGTGAGGTGGGCAAGATGGTCCCAGGCTTCCATCTTATATTGGGAACCCTGGTACTGGCCCTGCAGCAGTCTCTGCTCATTGGCTTTGACAAGGAGTACTGCCATGACTGGACTCCTGGATGCACTAAGGGGAAGCTACAACTGGTTATGAGATGTATTCCTGCCTGTTGGGTTTAAGTAGGGCTGAATTCCCGCACTTTACCATGACTGGCCGTTTTTGAAAAATCGAGGCTATGGACAAACCTGCTTACCTAAGGCTGGCATTGTTTAAAGTGGTATACCACTGGGCACAATGAGTTAGCTGGCCTACACATTGCTTACACCTCCTAATCTGGCCTGTGTAATGCTTAGCATTGCTTACATTAGACTTTGCATTATATTTTCTTTTTGGCGTTGATTTCTTATTCATTACATCTTGTATATCTGCTTGGTATCCAAGATTCCTGTGTAATGTACACTGTATGGGGTCCTTGTGTTTTATTGGGGACTTCAACACTCGGTTACATTTATACCTCACTTCTGGGCTTACTGCTGTACTCCAGTTCACATATCTATGTTATGTAGTGAGTTATGGAACATATGACTGTATACTGATTCCTTTCACAGGTTCAGTTTGATTTTACTATAGTGAGGACTTGTTTGGTCATACCTCAGTCTTCTGTATTGCTGTGATGGCTTGGTGGTTAACTACTGTGACTATAGTGTATAGGGTCCTGGGTTCAAGACCTACAAGGCTGTTTATTTTGTTGTTGAGCAGAACAAGGGCCATTGGATACAGAGTGATTAAGGTACTTTTGAGCAGTTGTAAGGGGGTTTGCGTGAGGGTAACCAATGCTAACCTCCAGTTATATATGCTTACAGAGAGTTGGCTTCAAAATTGATTAACCTGTGTGCGCATTGCTTACCCCTGTGCAAACAGGCTTAAACTTTCTTACTAGTGCTTAAATATGCTTACTACTGCTTATTGATGCTTACACTTGCTTACTAGTGCTTACTCCCACTTACAATTACACTGATTTGGATAGTTATATCTCATGGTTCTTGGGAAGGTAGGGGATTTGGAAGCTGTATGGCGTTGTCATTCATTACACATTTTACATTCCATTTGTATCCATTATTCCTGTGTACATATACTGTATGGGGCACATGTGCTTATCTTGGGACTTTGCAACATTATGACACTGTTACCTCACATGTGCATTTAATGCAGTACTCCAATTCACAAATATATGTTATTTAGTGGGTTATGCAACAAAAATATTGGTCATAACGTGATTTGCTATGGAAAATGGAATGTGCTGCAATAGGACTCGTACCGGGAATGCCTGCTCGTAAGGTGAATTCTCTGCCCACTACACTATTGCTAAACTGCTTCATTTGCATATATCTTCCTTGTTATCCTCTTCAGCTATTTAAGCTGCATTAACCTTAGCTAAGCGATGGGCACAACCATGCACCTACGGTTAGCTTTAATTGGATTTTTAATAAAAAAAAAGGGTTTGTTCATTTTATTTGTATTTACTTGCTGTTGTAGACATGGAGGAATGTTGCTGGGGATATGGAGACACCTATGATTGGTCTCGCTCATTTCTCTGGCCTTTCTGCTGGTCTTCATTGTGGAGGCATGTATATTCTGAGAGATCTGCTTTGACACACCCCTTGCACTTACATGCTCCATGTAAGATTAGGAGTTCAGGCAGTGTGCCTCTATTAATATGCATGGCACGCTGCTGTCCTATTCCTAAATGGCCACTTCCGTGCAGGACTAAGCTAGTCCTGCATGGAAGAATAGTAAATCCGGGGGCTTATCTACAAAAGATGGTTCTGCCCTTGTCAAACCTCCACTTCACTTATTCTCCCTTCTTAGCTACATAATTTCTTTTTACTCATATACCCTGCACCTTCTGTTACTTTTCCCTCTTTTTCTATTTTTAAATGCACAGAAAAAAAAACAAAATACATTCTTGTATTACTATTGACACTCTGTACATTGGAATGACCTCATGTATGGTATTCCACTGAATATCACACTGTCTTTTTTAATATTTATATGTTTGTTAGCTGTTAATAGACTCATGTCATGCTATTACTTGCTAGTAGACTTATGTTGATTATATCTTTGTAACTTTTGTAATAATTGTTAATTTTCTGGAGATTTTCTCCTCAGGTCTCCACTGACAATGGGCCCCTGGCTCAGCTGGACTAACCTGGTTAACAAATGTCAATAAATAAATAAATTTCAAAGGATAAGATATTGGCAATCTCTGTAATGCAGGAGTATGGTAGGCATACTTCCTTTGTTGACCATGCACATAATGATGGTCCAAAAGTGTTTGATATGGGCTTAACATATTCCAGAAATATAGACACAATCTTCGTAAATGCATGCTAACATCATCTACTGGTAGGAAAGCCAGTGCAATTAACTTCCGGATGGCTATTGAAAATTTTGTGTCCCTACCATAAAGGGCCACAAGGTGGTGATGGAGTTGCTGCCAAATGATCTGGGCAAAACGGAACAATCAACTCTTTATAATGCTCTTGGGGAATGCATTATGGATGGCATGAATTGCTGCCTTCTCAAAATCAGTCATGATGTAGTCTGGAAGAAAGGTGCATCCAAAATCTGCAGTCAACCCCTTAAACATATCCCACATATTGGTGTATTCTGCATCCTGTTGTATGAGTCATTAGACAATAAATCAGGGGAACAATCCTAGTAGTAGTGGGAGTGCCAATGAATCCTTGTAATGTGTACAATTGGCATAACACTTCTGCATGTGTTGGGAATGTGCCATCACCAAGTATGATGTGTGAGTTGCACAGATCTACCAGATTTTGGGCTGCAGTGAGCAAATCATTTCCTTACCATCCATATATCTGACTTGCTTCTTAGGAGAAAGGTGGCCCTGTGAATTGGGTACTGGATGACATCAATGTCTGCTAGCATTGCAGGGGGTATTGACATGTATGCCTGTGCCCTCTGTGGTATTCTGGTAATGGTGCGATGTTGGGTGGCACAACAAGGCACCTCTTATAGTACATTGTCATCTGCCTTTGAAAGGACTCTGAATTACTTGACTAGGCAAATCATTGCTGTGGTCTGCACTCTACCATAGTTCTGCATGCAACAATGCTACCTGTGCACTGGTTGCATCAGGCCAATCCTGGTGTGTCTAGGATTTCTGTAGTTCTTCCCACTCTGCATGGTGAACAGTGATGCTCGGCCTCTGAACGTCTTTATCCTCTGCTTGATACATGCCCAGTATTAGTTGGATAGCACCTCATGCTCAAAATTATATAGATATCCCTCTATCACTATTACTGGTTTGCCACATTGGCTGGGCATTATACAATATCTCCTGCCAAGCTGACCTTATCTGTACTCACATGCAGTATCCATCATATCAACGATACTTAAGAGGGTTGCTCAGCATCTATTTTCTACAGTTTAGCAAGGCTGGGAAACTGAATGCCAATGATAAAATCTATACAAGTTGAGAGGAATGCAAGTTCACACATCATCTGTAATAATGAGGGCCAAAGAGGCCACTTCTATGGACAGTTTTTAAATATTGCTGTTATTCACTTAGAACATGGCTAGAATAGCAGGAATTGTATTGGCAAGCATATGCAATAGGTCTGCAGCTCAAGGGATGTCATTATTTGGCGACATCATTCCTCACTTTAGCAGACATCCACAATTGCTTTTTTTATGCAGACCACTTCGATGAGGCAAATATCCAGACATTCTGTAGAAATCTGGGCAGTTTGAGATACAGTTGCATACTATGTGTCTTTCTCCACCATGCTTTATACATCTGCTATAATCACTATTCTACTGTGGCTCTTTGTACTGTTAGGAACAATCTGTTAGCTTTCATTAGGGATCATCACAGTGTGACTGTTTTCTGTTCCACATTTAATGCCATAGCATTTCTGCCTTTTGGTTGCATTGCTCTATGGTATAGCAGCCTTTTGGTTTCAGTGCTGTAGCTTGTGGGGAAATGCCTCATGACCTACACAGTGGAACCCTTCTAGTATTTGTGCATTTTACACAGCATAGGCTAGATTCAGAGGTGCTGAATCTAGATGGTTTGACATTATCCGAGCACTAAAATTAGCCATCTAACATTGAGGGCCCCCTGCACCCTTGTGGCAGAAAAGTGTAACAAAGGACCCATCTGAACTGGAGATTATTGAAATAAGTCTCAGTATTGAGCATTTCCATTGGCCAACTTGTTTGAAAGTTGCGTAACTTGGCTTGTATTTAAGGAGCATGTTTGTAAGGGTCTGTGCTCAGTTTACAGGAGCTGGTCTCTCTGATCTCTGCAGTGAATCAAAACAAAATCCAAGGCATCCTTTGAAGTATACAGAAAAAGTATTTTTATTCTCCGTACTGCAGTTTTAAACTGTGTATTGTTGAAACTGCCACCTACTTTTAACTGTATTTTAGCTATTTTAACTGTTTTGCTGTTTCACTGTTTCAACTTCTTGCTGTTTGAGACTGATTTTCTTGCATTTTGTAGCACTAAAACCACCCCCTGCACCTTCGTGGCAGAAGAGTGTAGCAAAGGACCAATCTGAGCTGGAGATTGATGGAATAAAGCTCAGTATTGAGCATTTCTATTCAACAGCTTGTTTAAAAATTGCTTAACTTGTTTTAAAAAAAGGGATTCTCACAGTTGCTATGTAAGCCCTACATTGTACAGGTATGCACCTGTTTTAACACAGCTTCACAGAGTTTGGTGAACAACTACTGCTCTACTATCTTCTTCTGAGCAATCCAAGGCATCAGTTTGCATGTGGTGCACCTTTGGGCAGCAGTGCACAGTGGAAGAAACCACTGGTGGTTATAAAAGCAAAAGCTAAAGTAGGTTTATTTTCCCTTAGAAGCTGCCCGTGCTCCAGCTCTGGAGTCCCTTAAATTGTGCTTAGCTGCTCAGAGAGCACCTCTGCTGGGCATTATACAGCATTTGCCACTTTAATCTCCTTATCCCTAATGCTCTCATACCCTTTGACAGCCCAGTTGGTATAGACGCAGCATTATGTCCCCTATTAAACCACATCCTTCCTCATGAAAATAAGCAAATTTACACCTAGTATTGTGGATGGTCAGTTCTCCTCCATTTCTCCTGCCAGCCAGATTGACATGGGTATCCTAAGGTAGTGTAGCAATTGCCTCATGTACATTGACAACCCACTACCCCTAAACCACTTAAGCTCAGTTTGTGAAGTTCTTGCTCTCTCATTCACAGAACAGTGACACTGAACTGGCTGTCAGCCCACATGTTACACCTCCTGCACAAACCATGCTCTCAACACATAAACCTTCATATGAGGAGGTATTCACCAGAAATATACCTAAACACCAGAGACCTCTGAAACCCAAACATTCTGCACCTAACACAGTACCTACAGCACTCGATGCACATAAAACCACCATCAAAAGGTGACTCACCAAACAAGCCCCAAAGGCAAAGCACATCTAAACCAATTTTTTTGGTCATAGGCAACTCCATAATGAGACACACAAATTCCACAACAAGTACTGTTATGACATTATGTCATAGTTAATTTTGGCATGAATGACTTGAGATGTACCTCACTGGACTATATGAAAAGACATGACTAAGCTCTCTGAATATGTCTCTGTGAAGTATGTCTCTAGCCTTGAGCAACATACTACCTTCAAGCAAGATGATGCCACAATATAAACAAAAAAGTGACTCCAACATGATGTTATTCTAAGTGGATCTAGTACCTGTCAGCTTGGGATGAAATGGTAGATAGACCACGTTGCTTTGCCAGAGATGGTCATCATCTGTCACCTCTTGGATTTCGGCAATAATGTCTTTTTTAGGCAATGTCACAACAACATTCCTGACAAAAAATATCTTCAAAAAACAATCTCAAGGTTATGCTGCTAAATGCTAGGAGTCTAAACATAAAACTGCACTCACTGGAAGCAGCCCTTACATTAGAAGATGCTGACATCTGTGCAGTCACAAGAGACTTGGTTTCAGGCCATGGAAAGCACCCTAGCCATACCAGATTATGCCTTCCATCAGATGCTTCAGCACTTTAAACTCAAAATGTGTGATCTTTTAAATGAGTGAGCTTTATGAACACTTCTGGTGAGGTACTGATCCATATTGCTACTAATAATGTTTAAACTATTATTAACCATCTGGTACCCCGTGAAAATAATCCTTCTGTTCATTAAGTAGGTTATTTTGTATTGTATTAAATTTCTATGAATTTCCTTCCTGCTTCAGAGAACTGCCTAATCAGATCTACTACTGGTCTTTAAAACAATTCCCATTCTAACTTAGGGGCCAGGGCCTTTTCTCACTCCAGCAGGGTAAGGGCCAAGAAAGCTCTCAACCACATGCTAGAAAGCATAACATTATGAAAAATGTTAACTCGCCTTCTAAAAACTCACTGCAGACTGTCTGTCCCTTCCCCTATCTAATAGTAAGGGGGTGGGATGAGTCAGAAAAACAATGGGGGTAATGAATTTATTTACCAGATAACCATATAAGAATCTTATAATTCATACAGCAAGATTAGAACTGAGTGGGAAGGTAGGTACATCTCTAAATCCTCTCACATATTAGACTTCTAATATCCACAAGCCCTGTTTTTTTTTTAAATAAGAGCAAACAAGTTTACCAGATGTGGGAAAAAATGTCCTAGAACCTCTATGCACATTCTCACAGGCAAATACTGTATTCTACTCTCCACACCATAACAGCCTCTCTGGGCAAAAAATGCAATCACTTGAGATCTTCTCCATCTTCTTTGGAAGTGACTTTACGAACATTACTGGAGAATAGTGTAAACACCCTGCCTTCCAAAACTTCTATGATTGCACTGTATCTACCAAATATATAGATTCATTACTCCAACAGTTCAAAAGCTGTACCACTTCTGATGAGGATTGCTACTCCCCCTCCCAAAAAAAAGAAACCATTCATTTCATAGCCTCACATTGACAGTTCTGTCAGTGACAGATGTGTCTCCTGCTGACATAAGAACGTGGTAAAAAATTTCTAATGTAAGCAAACATCTTAGTACATTTCATTGGACAGACAAAGCCATTAACATTCTAAGATAGGAGTTCAAAACATTCCACCCGTAACAGAATAATACGTGTTTATTAATATACGTAGAAATGCAGTTACATAAAAGACAATTGCATAAACAAAAGAGCATCATACAGTATTATATTGTATATAGACATTAAATTATAACATCTTGAAAGCTCCACCTAATCAGCCATTCCTTCAAAGCCAAAAGAACAGCATTACCCCAGAACAATCATCTTATAAACCGCTTCCCAAGAACCAATATCGTTTGCTGCCTACTTAACAGTTACATCAAGCATTTGATTCCTGCTGAAAAATAATGTACTTCCATAACATTCCAATAGTAAAACACATCCCCCCAAGCAAAGTATTGTTAAGAGTGCATTACATCTACTAAAACAACCATAATAAATGCCAAAAGTATGTACAAAACTCGGTATATGCCATGCATCCTATTGAAAAAGTATAACATTTTCAGTCAAAGGCATACCTCTCAACTGTCCAGATTTTCTCAGAATATCCAGATTTTTGTCTCATTTTTGCACTGTTCCTCATAGTGATTTGCCTGGAAACCAAAAAACCAAAAATGTTGAGGATTGAAGTCACTAAATAGTGACATACATTGAATTTCAGACTTCATATCCTTTAGAAAATGCATACTAACACAAATATTGGTAATATAGCAACTTCATAAGTTTATAAGAAATCTGAACCTATCTTTTGACCTTTCCTCTAGTATTTTAGGCTTTGTCCAGATTTCTTGCTCTAAGAGATTGAGAGGTATGGTCAAGAGAAATAAAGTTCAGATCCTGAAGGAGTGCTACAAGATGCATACAAATTCATCAAAACATCTTAAGGATCCAAAAAAGAAAACAATCTGAGGGTCTAACTCACTAGGTTCCTCTATACTCCTGCAGCCAGCCCCTCACCCTGCATCATAGTACATGGTCATTCAGTAATGCAGGCCACCAACTTAATTTAAATATCTCCAGACACAGTGTGAACAATAAAACAGAGTGCTACCAGCTCCAACACAATGGAGTCAGCCAGAAAAAGTTCAATGAATATGGAAGTGTTCCTAATGCCCCTAATGCCTTAAGACCGAGAGGCTCCACAGAACCCCATACTTGTAGCCTCTTCTCATGTTGGAACTAAACATCAAAATAATGGTGATGATGAACTCACAACTGAACCTTTGCTTCAGCTTCCTCTCCAGCCATTTAAATGGAGAGGGAAGTACAACCAAAATCATAAATTGCCTTCTTTCCAAAAATGCAGTACCTAATATGGCAGTAGAAGGCAAATAAAATGATTGATTGAGCCATGTCCCTGATCTAAGAAGACTGAACTCTACTACCTACTTTCTTTAGCAATGTCATATGCTCAAAACAATCATGTATGGCTGCAGCAATTAGTTGCATTAAAAACGTATTGACAATTAACTCTGATCATGCAAGTGAAGTACCAATGCTCAAAATTATTAAGTAGTAACAAAACACTGTAATAGTTTATAACCTAATATAACATTAAAAACAGAATGAAGTAATCAACCCAGTATGGTAATATACTGGGGATATATGATGATCCATCAACAGCACTTTCATTGAATGCTGTACTATTGACACTGAACCACAGAGACGTGTTTTATTTATTTATTTATTTATTTTTGTAGGTGGGCAAGCCACCACTGCTCTCTGGAAATTAAATATATCTACTTCAAGGTTGCATAACACGTAAAGAAAAAAGAAAACTCTACCATCGGCAAAACTCATTTCACTCTTTTTCTGTCGATTGTACAGTACTCAAGAAAAGTGCTCTTGATGTATTGACAGAAACCCTTGTACTAGTAACCATTGAAAGAGAAAACAATGCAGGTTGGATAACTAGAAGCCCCACATACTTTCAGTTCCAAGTGAGCCTGTCCCTTTGCTCCTCTAATAAGGAGAAAACACTGTAAATACCATCCCAAAAGCTGTCAATAACAAACTGGATTAATCAACTAATGAGCTGCTAGGAAGAATGACCTGCAGAGTAGACAAGATAAGACAGCTTAAATCATGAATTTTTGCATTGGCATAACTTTAAGATGTGAGTAAATGCATTGCTCCTCTTCAGGGTTTTATCCCTGGTTGAAATAGACCCAGTTCCCTTGAATCTGCCAAACATTAGCTGGAGACTACAACACTGACAGAAACTGCTGCTTCAGACTAAAAGTACCCAGGCAAACCAAATTAGGGTAAGTCATGAGATAGGTTAATTTAAAAGTATTTGCATGAAAGTCTACAGTAACAAAACCACAAATTAAAACAGGTAAGGGGAGAGCAGATAAAAAGTTGGACTGCACTTCCTCCATCATTAAAAGAACTTAGATATGCATACTTTTTGAGGACTGAGTGAATCATGATCATCATTGCAATGAAGTGATACATATATAGTGCTGGATAATGCCTTTGTTTATTGCCCAGTACTTTTAGAATAGCATGCAAAGTGCTGAAACAATATACATAAAGAGGTTTATAAGGTACTGACCTACTCATTCAATTAGAAAGGCCATCTATTCTGCTTAATTTGTGTGGGGAGATGGCAGATAAACAAGGCAGCAATCTAAATCTAAAATTAAGGCTGGGATTTGTGAACACCTGCTTGTTGCACTAAGCCTGTGTGCATAACATGCAGTAATGGCCGAACTCTTTGCAATTGAGGAAACAGCAGTACCTGTCAGAACCAGCTGCAAAACAAAGGTTAGCAGTAAAATATGTTAATGAGTAGATTTCCTTCACAAGCTTAAAGTTTCAAAACTTCAATCTTATGGTCTCCACGATCTGCAGTTTGAAGTTTTGAAACTTTGACCTTATGAAGTAGTTCCTAATGAGCATATACATAGCTGAAGTACTTGCTAATGAAGCAAAAAAACATGGCTGAGAATTTCAGAAGCATATCACAAGAGTACGAGCATGCTGTGTTAGCCTTAACTCTGAGTCATAACACATGCCATAGGAAACTGAAAAATATTAGGGGTATCTGCAAAAGGCTAGGATGTTTTCAGGAGCAATAACAAAAATATGTGATTAAACTATCATGAAAAAATACTACTATACACAAAGAGAAGCAATTAGCTAGTCAAAATCAATATGTCTCTACATGAATATAGTAACAATAGCTGATGTGTCCATAACAAATTGGGGGAGGGGGGTAGTACAGACTGGTAAACTTATGGAGCATCATAAGTAAGGGCATGCAGTCACTGAGAAGCATGAGAGAAATAAAACAGTGCAAGCAGTTATGCAATCACTGTAGTATCCCATATGCAACCACCCATAAAAAGTATACACCACAGAAGAAAATGGGTCTATGTTAGAACACCTGTTTAGGTGATTGAACACCTAAACATCGATCTTCTAATATCGAACTGCACAATGTTGAACGTCCCAGGGAAATACGTCCCTTGGCCACAACACAAAAAACATTACTTTACATCTAAATTAAGTGGGGGTCTTTGCCCCCACCCCCCTAACTAAATATACCAACTCTGAGATCATTCAACAGTAGGGAAATAGCAAACTCTGGCGAACGGCCAAGGGAAATCTTTCCCTGCGTTAAATTGGCCTTTTGCCATTTTTTTGCTTTTGATATTAGAAGATCGATGTTTAGGTGTTTGATCACCTAAACATTCGGTCTTCTAATATAGACCTGAAGAAAACAAAGAATAGCACATGCAAGAATATACACCTTCTAAACAGAAATAAAATAAGAAGCAGACAAGTAGGCAGCAATGTGACAAAACATATATAACTCAGTCAAGTCAGCAGCAACTCCTCTTTTAACCTTTTGTAACAATAATACTACAAAACTCCACACACATAAATGTGTTTCCTAACCCCCATCCATGAACTACATGTTAGACAACTTCAACAGAATAATTGAAATCCAGCAGTTATACAGCCCACATTGTAATCATTTATCAACATACTAAAACATGTATGTCTATTGAACAATACAGCCCTTGAAAATTCAGCAACAATAGCCTCTGTAATAATAATTTCAACAGTTTTTGCTATTTATTTTTGCAGGAAATGGGCAACATGGCATTTATCTCTGGCATGATGCAAGTCCTGTAGCTTCATGGCATTCATCCCTGGCACAATACAAGCCTAGTAGCTCCACAGTATTTATACCTGGCACAATGGAAGTCGAGTATCCATGGTATTCATCCCTGGCACAATGGAAGTCTAGTATCCGTTGCATTTACCCTGGCATGATGGATGTCCAGTGACTCCACAACATTTATCCCTGGCACCATGGACATCCATAACTCCACAGCATTTATCCTTGGCATGATGGAAATCCAGTAACTCGGTCCTACTTGTATGGTATAGATAAATCATCCTGGGTACAGTGAATATGTTAGTTAGGTTTCAACTAATTCATTCCTGAATCACTCCATTTTCTCAATGTACTTTGCAGGTTAATATAATGCAAATGCCTATGATGATGTGCACATACCTGATCAGTACAAGAGCAAGTATTTATCATTTTATTTTTATTTATTCTTTAACCATGTTAGTCCCCCTAGGCTCGTAGCCTCTTTTCAGGGGAGTCCCAAAGTGGTATTTATACTATTACGAGAAATTTGGCCTGAGCATTGGAGAACTTCCCATACTCGTTATTGTGAGTGGTACCCATTTTGGAGGAGCACTTCCTGTTTCAATTCCAGATACAGAAGCAGTCTAGAGAAACAGGGAGGTAGCTGGAGAGATAAGGAGATAATGGAGTAGTGAAGGAAACGAAGGAGAAAGCAAATATTGAGACCCGAGAATGTATGCAGGATTCTGAGGAAATGTTTCAAAGAAACTTGTTTGATGGAGATGAGTCAGCAAACAGTGGATGTTATAATTACAGCCTTCCAGTTAGGAGGGTTGCAGGATGATTTACTTAAATAAATGGTGGTGCAGAGTGATGCAGAAAATGAAGGAGATGTTTCCTGGAGGGACATTATGGAGAAAATACAAAAGGAGGATGCAGAGACAATCCTGAAGAATAGTGGTGAGATGGAAAAGAAAACATATGCAGAGAAAGTAAAAGAATCCAAAAGATGAGTACCAGAAAAGAAGGCAGAAGAAAATGAAAAACAGAAGTACATGATAAAAATTCAAAGTTAATGGACAGTTATGAAGTATAACTGTTCCTTTAGGTGTAAGAGCACATCAGGTAAGAGCATTTATTCTTATTAACAAAGAGACATTTTATGACATTATGTTTCTTCAATGGAAATTTTTGTTGGAGAATATGAAAAAAGACTGTCACCCATGGAATCTTTGTGATAAAAGCATTTAACAGGGAAACAAAAAAGATCCATGTACAATTTCAAACAGAGGTAGAAAGAGAAACTTTGAAAGGGCATTTGAACATTTTATGTACTAAACATTGCAAACGTTTATGACGAAAAGGGGTTTATGGACTAGCGGCGATGGTAATATTGTTAAAAATAAAAAGAGAAATTATACATATACCAAACAAGATAAATGTGGAAGGGATGAGGCATGTTGCAAAATACTGGAGATAACCCGGAATATTTTTTTTTTCCTTTTTTTGTGGATAAGGACATTTGATAAGTAACTGTGACAAAAGAAAATGTTATATTTGCAGGAAAATGGGGCATGATGCAAAAAATGTGAATGGAAATGTTATAAATATAACAAAATTGGACATTTAAGGATGGATTGAAACAATGAAAATAACAGCAAAGAAAAAGAAAGAGATAAAAATGAACAAAGAGAAGAGAATTTAGAAGTAGTAGAAATAGAAGAAAAAGCAGATGAGAAAAATAAAAAGGATATAGAAGAAGTTTCTGAAATCAATGATGAAGACATAAATTAGGAGATAGTAGAAGGGAAAAAAGAATTCTATTGGCAAAAGGGTAAAAGACAGAAAGAAAAATTTAAATGGATAAGTGCAAAAGAAAAAAAGAGAGGAAATGGATGAGAAAGAACACATAAGCTAAAGACTGGGGCTTGGCATAGTGGTTAAAGTGTTTGATTCTCTCCCTTGAGAAGGTAATTGGTTAAGCTTAGAACTGCCTATTAAGAAAGCTAGCCTAGCAATTAACTATGAACTTATGAATCTAAGGGAACATTGAAATTTTAGAGTCCTTTCATTAAATGTGAATAGTATTAATACAGTAAAAAGAATAGTAATTTGGAGTGCTGTAAGACATGTGATGTAGATGTTTTTTGACAAATGAAGAAAGATCACAAATAGAGAAACTATGTGGAAGAAAGATAATTTGGAATTTGGGAAAGGAAAGATGTCCTGGAATAGTGATATTCATCCGTATGTATACTGTAAAGCTTTTAGATGTACCTTTCTCAAAAATGGGAAGATTATCCATAGTAGATTTAAAATGGAAAGAACAAGTATATAGAATTATAACATGTTATAGTAACCGTAAAGAAAGGTAACATTTATTTCATCAGAACATAAGACTATGTAGTGATAAATATGAATATTATAATAACAGAAGACTTAATTGTGATTTAAGAAGCAAAAGAAAAAAGAAAGGAAATATAAGAAAAATGTTAGAAGTTATATGATGTGATAACTTAAAACTTTGCGACAAAAATTCATGAACTTACAAAAGGGGTATGTATAGAACTGCAATACATTGCTTTATAGTATTGTTATAGGAGAATGGGAGGTAGTTGAAACATGATTTTCTAATCATCTTGCAATATGGTTCGAGATGAAAGAAAAGAAGGAATATGTAACAATAGACAAAGGAATAAAAAGGATAAATGCGAAGGCATGGGATGAAGATAGGAAGAAAATAGTAATACAGTTATGGAAAGATCATATTACTATTAAACAATTTATAAAAAAATGGTCTGAATGGTGGATGATTAAGGAAAAATATAAAAGCTGTTTTTACAGTGGCAATATGATGGTACAAAAACAGAGATAGGAAAATATAAAGGAACATGTAACAGTGCATTGGAAGATTTAGAACATAATGAAGAAAAATAATTATATGAAATCAAGAAAAATATACAAGAACTGTTATATAAGCAAAGATATTTTTTACAAGGAAAAAGAAGTATCGAGTTACTTAAGCAGGTTAGTAAACGAAGATGGTAGTTTAATGATAGAAATAAAAAATGCAAAAGGTGAAATAGAAAGAACTCAAGAAAAGATTGTGAATAGTGTAATACAATATGTACAAGAAATGCTTAAAGAAAAAAGAAGGTAGTGGAAAAATGCGGAAAGTAAAATAAAAAATTAACAGAAAAAAGAGAATAAAGGGTTCAAAATGGGCATTTCTTCAAATGAGCTAGAAAAGGTATTAGGACAAGTAAATATAGATATGGCTGGAGGCCCAGGTGGAATAGTGTATGAAATGTACAAAAAGTTAAGGGATTGGCAAAACAAAATTTAAAGATTTGAAATTAATGGTTAAATGAAGGTTTTATGTGCAAATAATTATGAAGTTGAATACATAAATTTACATGCAAGAAGGATGATAGAAGAGCATTAAAAACTGGAGACCAGTAATACTGAATAGTAATGATTATAAGATTTTATGATAATACAACAGAAATTTGAAACTAAAATGTAAAATATGGAAGATAGAATACAATAGTATAAAAGGAAAGGTTGTCAAGAATTAATGATTGTTAGAGCAATTGTGGATGACATTATGAACAGAAAAGAAGCAAAACCCATGACAGGAGATCTTAAGGCATTTGACAGAATTGCATATGAAATCTTATGGGTAATAATGAAAGAATATAATGTGAGAAAGTTTGGAAATTATGTATATTAGAGTATAGTAATAATAAAGTAAAATACCTGTAAATGGCTGGTTAAGCAAAGAGGTACATATGAAGAGTGGTGTAAGACAGGGATGTCCAATGAGCTGTATATTTTTGCATTAGTTATGAATGGGATAGTATATGAAATACATTAGAAAATGAAGAGGATGGGGTATATAACACCTTTAGGGTTAAGAATTTCAGTTCTGTTAACATCTGCAGATGGCATAATAATGTCACAAAACAAAATTTGGATAAAATAAGTAATGTGCACATATGAGTATCTAGTGATGATAGGGATGGCTTTAAATAAAGAAAAAAAATAATTTAGGTAATTTAGTAATTTAAATTTAGGCAAAATAATGATTTGAGTATATATTTTACAATGACTAAAATTTCTGAGTTGGGTATAAAGCTTGAAAGTAATGATGTATGTAGAATTCAGTTGGAAAAATAGCAAAAAATAAAGCAAAAATATATTTTGGAGAAGATATAACTTATCGCTAAGAAAAAAAAATGCGTATTTGATAAATTTAGTACTGATGAATAAATAGCATATGTAGCAAAAAGAGGAATTTTGTGTGTAAATAAAAAGGTTTAGGGTTAACTAACTCAGTGGTATATGCTGCTTCATTAAATCTGTGCAAAGTGTTAAAGTGAATAAATGTAAAAGATGAGAGATTAGTAGTAAAACTGTACAAATATAGTTATGATACATTTTGGAGTTTGGTGAAAAATAATAAAAGAGAAAAGGAGTATATAAATGAAGAAATAAAATATTACCAAGAAAAAAAATATTTTGTTTAAAATAAAAATTGATGAAATAGAAAACGGTAGAAAAGTATGGTATAATAATGTAATGATATAACATTGCTATGTAAAACCATGGGAAAATCTAACAGATGAAAACAAATCTATAAAAATAAGAAGCAAATGGTGTAATCAGAATGTAGAATGTCAATATTTTTTGTAGAGACTGTTAATTGTCAGTAAAAGGAAGCATGCTAAAAAAAAAAGTGATAGCATATGTTTACATTGTCAAGAAGAAACTACTGAACATGTGTTTAGGAAATATGAAACAGTAAAAAGGTTATGAGGAAAACTATGTAAAACGATTGTTTTGAAGATATAAAAGAAGAGGATAAAATAAACATGGATATTAGCAAATACAAATAAGTAAAGAATATATTAAAAGAATAGATGAAAGGACACTGCTAACACCATGTGCATGCAGCAGAATTGTATTCTAATCCAACAATCCAAGATGGAGGAGCTATTCAACAAGGTATAAAGCAACCATATAAAGTCAGTGCTGGTTTTCCCTGCAAATTCCAAAATGTATTGGAATACAGCCATTGGAAGGAGTCCACACAGAAAGATTGTTAGGGGTTGCTGTTAATTTAATTCATATGTGTGTGCAATAGACTGAAGTATATGCTGCAGCTAATAAATGATGGGCAAGAAGGAGAAGAGTTTTCAGACCTCACTTAATTTATCACAATTTGCTTGAGGAATAAATTGTAGAGTGCTACAGTGTAGATAGAAATGCACTACAAGAAGTTTGCAACCTCTGCCATCCTCAATTCAGAGCCAGGGAAAATTGAGGGGAAGCAATACCAGTGGAGAGAGAGGTATGCGTATCACTTACAATTTTAGCTATTGGAACTTTTCAGAGACCAACAGAGGACATTTTGGGGATGTCACAGGCATCAACATCCAGGATCCTCCAAATCGTAAATGCTTGCTCCAACATGCCAATGACCACATATGTTTTCCCCATACTCCTGAGGACAGGACCACAAATGTGCAGGAGTTCTACCCTGTTGCACACTACCTTGAAGTACTGGGTGCCATAGATTGTACACACAGAGAAATCAAGGCACTGCCCAGGAAACAGAAGGGTTTACATAAATATAAAGGGCTTCTACTCAACTGCCAAGTCATGTGCAATGCTAAGGGAATCATGTTGAATGTGTGTTTTGGCAACCAAGGCAGTTACTATGACTCATACATTTAGCACACCTCATAGCTTTATCAGATGTTCACTAGGAGTGATATCCCACAGGGTCATTTACTGGGGGGTGCAGGGTATGCATTGGAACCATGGCTGTTGACACCCATCAGAAATGCACAGACACCCACTGAAGAATGCCATAATGAGGCACACAGTCAAACCAGACATATCATAGAGCATGTGTTTGGGCTGCTGAAATTGTTCTGGTGCCTAGATACATCTGGGGGACCCATGCAGTACAATCCATGTACATGTACTGAAATCTTCACTGTGCCATGCTTCACAACTTCATCCTGAGAAAGCAGTTTCAGCAGGATAAACAAGGGGAAGGAGCACACATCCCACTACCAATGACAAGGTCACTGCACCCATGTGCAGGTGAGGAGTCATTGGATGAACCAGCAGCTGCTGTGGGTTTAGGCAGACATAGGTGTGCTCAATATACTCTCTCACAGATTGATGCAACTCATAGCACACTCACTGTCCACCTAAGGGGCTAAAACCTTCATCATATACACATACATATGGTAACATTGATGCCAGGCAATGCTCACAACCTTTAGCTACCCATGTTAATGGCTGTGTACTCCTAGCATCAGATAGACTCAGTCCTGAACTAAAACTGTAGCAACTGCTGGATTTACAAGGTAAGTGTTAAACCTGGAGTGTTAAAACAGAATTGTGTAATAATACAAATGAATGGCATATCCTTGCATGTTCTTACTTGGTGATGTAAGTAAAAGGTGGGTGGTCTGTACATCAGTGGCTTTAACATGTGACAGCAGAGGCTTATGTGAAAGCATGTATCCTCTATCAAGTAATAGGCCTCAGCCATAAAAGATTCACACATTCACGCCTCTGAAAAGTTCTGATGATCACTGAATGTCCTCAGTTTGCCCTCCTACTTTTGTACTGGAAAATCATTAAAGAGAGCAGTTAGAAAGCACATGCGAGTTTCAGACTTCAAAACCCTCAGAAGATTCTGAAAAATGCTGATGGAAAAACAATCAACTATTTAGCGTTCTAAGACCAAAATATATCAAAAGTACAATTAGCTAAACAACATGACAAATACAGATATACAAAGTACTAAGTCAGCTATGCATCCTGAGCATCAGACACAAAGCTTGTGTGTACCTGAATCCAAAAGACAGAAAACAAGGACATGGCAGAATTATCATCACTTGCACAGGGTGTTTGTGTGTGGGGGGTTGAAGCCTAGGCAAGGTAAGTTAGTGCTTGAGTAAGAAAGAGAAGCAGGCATACATTTGGATAAAGGAACAAATAGCCTGTGAGATTGAATGAGCTTTAAGCTTCATGGCTGAACCATGTAACTGTTGTCTGTGTGTCTATATGGGTGCTCCAGGTGAAAATGGTGTGCGAGTGTCTGCAAGAACACAGCCAAGCTCTGTGCTAGCTATATGTCTTTGTATGTCAGACAGGTGTGAGCTGTGCATGGTAGACATGGCAGTTTGTCATGCCCAATCACAAGAACTGGCATTGCCAGGAGTTGCACTGGCATGTCCATGCCCATGGTCAGATGCACTGCTGCTATCTGAATGCAGCTGATGTCTGCTGGACAAACTCCCTCACAAGGATGCTTAGAGCCATGACCCCATGGCCTGTCACATCTAGGTGTGAAGACCTTAACCATCCACAGAGCAGTGGAAGTAGTGCCACTATAGGGGAGTGATTGGCAAACATCAAATGATGTGGCTGACCTACACCAATGTGGATGCATGCCATCCCCCTCTTGGTTCCAATGTGTAATTCATCAGATCCTTTGAATTGGCAACATGGTAGAGGTGATCATGCATGTCAGCCTGTGCCACATCTACAACCTGAAGCATGTGTCTGCAAGACCTACTGGATCATGCCTGCACCTCTGTGATGACCCTAAACATATGTAGAGTGGCACAGGAAGACACATCTGGAACACATGGAGGATGGATAGCAGGCCTCCTCTGAGAACCCCTAACAACCTATCTGTGTGGCACCTCACACACACTTTGGCTATGGCCAGAGTCAACAGGCACTGAAGCCACACTGCTGTGATCGAGTGTCTCACCCTCCACCAGTCCAATATCTGAGGGCTCATTGGAATGGGTTGGCATAGGCCTACAGGCTGCATCCAATGGAATTACATGGGATGGCTGAATGTCAACCTCAGTGTCAGATTCAACCTCTGCACCCCCTTGACTGTGCCTCTGTTTGGCCAGTATTCTCAGCAGAGTCTGCTGATACTCTGACATCAGGTGGTAGGAGTCCCACACTTCCACTGTCTGGATCACTTGTGATAATAAGCAACAAACACAGGAAAAAAGTAATACCTACACTACTATAGTCCAATATATGCTAACAAACTAACAGTGGTGCCACTATTACAGACATTACAGAAATACACACAACAGTCCTGACAACCATATCACAAAATAAATATTTCTTTGAACTCCTCATCAGTACTGACATAAAAATATCTGACTTACCATGTGCAGATGGCTGTAGGCTTCCTATGCTGGATTGTTCTAGAAGAACTTAAGTAAAAGGTAAGGAAACTATCATCACAATGAAAAGCAACGCAGACAGTTAAAACTGTTTGCCCTTTATATGTACATTAATGATACTTTTGAACTTGGATGACACATCCACCCCAACCAATGTGTAATCAACCAGAATGTGTCATTAACTGTATCTGTCTATAACTCCCACCCCCCCCCAAAAAAAATGTAATGATAAACAGAACTTAAGTATTGCTGTCAATATTTTACTATACAAGAAGTATGTAACAACTGAAATAGGTAAGCCTACCTAGAAGTTCCTCCTGGGCCAAAGTTGTCCTCCCCGAAACAGCAGCACCAACATCAATGACATGCTGTTGTGCACTTTCCAGTGAGCTGTCTGGATCTTGACAGTAGACAGGAACTCCTTTGTTTTCAGTGGTGGTTCACTAGCAGGCCTAATCGGTAGCCATACTTTCATGGGCCACTGCAGCTGCTCTCCTCTTGGCTGATGAAATGTCAGTGGCCCTAAGGCACACCTGATCATATGTGCTGCTCTGCACACCTACTGCATTCATATCGGTCACTATCTGCTGCCAAATATGCATTCTGCCAGACATTCTCCCAAGCATCCTGTCAAGCAGAAGGGCACCCTATTGCCTAAACGTTTCCACAATGACTTCATTTTCAGGGTCACTGCATGGGGGTTTGCAATGACTGGGGCACCTGGGTGCCATAGTCCTTGGTGACATGAAACACAAAAGAAGGATAATACACAGAAGTATCACATAAAGTCCCACTTTGATATAACATATAAAAGGTAGTGTTTCACTATATTACCCACTGGAGAACCATAAAACAGTCAAGATATTCAAATATAAAAAAGAAGGAATTGTGTGGTTGTAACATATTACAATCACACACAAAGCAATGTTAGATTCAAAACAAGGAGAGTAACAATAGCAAATCTTGTTTGTGCCAAAACAGAAATGCATCTTGGATCTCCCACCCCCAAAACAAAAGGCAAATAACTTGCATAACTTGCTAACAAATCATCAGTGAAATGCTAAAAGTGCTATCAAACTGTTCCTGATACACAAGTACACATTTAACACATAACATCCCATGTTATACAATTGCCAGTCACCTCTACCTGTGGCCAGTACTCCCCTAAAGGTGTGTATGGGCCACCCTAGAAGGCGAACACCCCTGGGTCATTAACAATATAGGGCATTTACATTTTGTGGGAATTACAATAGAACAGTATAAAGAGAAAAACAGTTATAACACTAGCACTTGTGATGACAGTTAATAATGCCATGCATCTGAGAAAATAAAATGCCCTCACAAACATATGTGGTCAGTATACTTCTAAGAAATGCATACAAATAAAAAGTAGCATTTGCTAATATAAAGATTTTTCTTGGTGATGTGTGCATATCCAGTATAAAACTGAAAAATGCAAGCATACCTTATCAAGACCAGTAATCTTTTGTGCAGATAAATCCCAAAGTAATATCCAAATAAGCAGCCTCCTCACCTTCAGCTTTCCTAGCGACATGGTTCCCTTTTTTTAGTGTAGATTCAGGGATGTGAGAACAGTGACTATCCTGAGGTGTGAACTCATTAGAATTGCTGAATCCCAAATACTTGGCTCCATGTAGCAGATGCAAACATAGTGCAGACAGTCCCTCACTGCTTGCTGCTAATGGCTTGCAACTGTGAATGATTACTGGTAGGGAGAAGGAAAACACAACAGCAATTCAGACTTTCTTATCCCCAATGGGTGTGTCAGCTAGGTTACACTTGCAAAGTATAGAAGAAATTGCATCAAGGTTTTAAATGTTAGTAAGCATGCATATTTCTCAGTTTCTGTTCAGTAACATCTACCCTCCCCTTCATTTCTTAATAACTGTTTATTATTACCATTTAATAGCCTTATACAATGATACAGAATTCCTTACAAACTGCATGTCTCTGATTACTGGTTAGATAAGGCAAGAATGAGCAACAAACACAGAGAAAAGACAGAACTGCATTTATGCAATTAATATAAATGGTTGTGTGATCATTCAGTGCTCTAATTCTGAAACGAATACATGTACAAACAACTGTCATATGTTTTGTTAGTACTGTAGATGATGTAGTAGGTTGCATGCACAATGATTTTAGTTCTCTGCTGCAAAGCTCTTTGTGTGGCAAAGAAGGATAAGAGACCTTTATTGTGTTCTTCAGGTCCATTGGAGTAAGAGTTCAAATCCAGACCTGTGTAAAAATGTTCATGTGTACTAACATAAATTTTGTAGTGCTTGTTTAATAGATTTCTTTTCTTCATTTTACCTAATTTGTTTTTTTTTTGCGTTTTTTTTTAATAAATGCCAGTGTTTGCAGTGCAGTGTTTGTTTGCACAATGCTTAGTGTGCAAACCAGGACTAGTGGTTCACACAGTAAGCAGACATAACCCCTGCAGATAAGGCATAGACAGTGCAAAGTTCAAAAAGGATACATTGTTTCAATTTTTGCTTTCCATCATGCAACATGACTAAGCGATGCTGCACTGTACAAGCTCCACATACATCTGCAGCCATTGAACACATTCAGACAGGATGCAGACAGTCAACAATTTAAAACAGATAGTCTATTTATTCTGTTGGGTACCATGCAAACATGCTAAGTGGTGTTGTGAGGAAGCTAACACACAGAACTTAAGAATGAATAGGGAATTATGCAACTGCTATATAATAATTTCTGTGGCAGCAGTTGTAAATGTAGAGCTGTAATACAGATGGTCCTGGGTTCTAATATAGGAAGTGCAATATATATTTACTGTTGTGACAGTCCAGTTTATAGTATTGAACAGGAAAATATGCAAGTGTTTTATTGTTGTGGCAACAGGTGTAAGTATAAGGCTGCTATACACATGGCCCTGGGTTCTACTACAGGAAATTCCAGACATTTTTGCTGTTTTTTCCATTTCACATTATATTACATAAGCATTAATGGCCAACAGGGTGTGTATTAATGTATAATTAATGCCTGCCAAAAGGTGTTATGAGGCCCAATGCAACAGACATTGGGCCTCTACACCCATGGAAGAGTGTTAATCACACATTAACACGCACCCTGGAGAGCATTACTGTGCTTAGATAATGGGCTGTCTGTAAAAATGTTGTTTCACTCACTTAAGTACTATATTATTTTTTGTACATTTTTTGATGTAAAATAGCTCCTCTGCCTAATGTTTCAAACTTGCTGTAGCATATGTTAATGCTGTTGCAGGAAGCATTTTACATCCAAAATGTAACACTTAAAAATATCCAGACATTTATTTTTGGTCTCTTACTCCTAAAATGTTTGGTTTGTTGCCAGTCATTGGAGACTGAAGTTACTAAATAATGGCATACATTTGAGTTTTGGACTATTTTCTTTAGAAAATTCATACTAACACAGATCCTTTTAATTAAGCAAGTATGTGATTTTATAAGAGCAGTAATTAAAATCAGTTCCTATTTCTGAGCCTTTGTTGTCTCTTTATTAGGCTTTATCTAGGTTTCTTCAGCTGAAAGTCCAGAGGCATGCAAAAGGCTTTACATACATACATACATACATACATACATACATATATACAAATGTTTCAAGCATGGGTATTAATACCCTTCTAGCTTGCCAATATACCAAAACACTTGTTCCCATAACACATGTCCAGGCTGTTCTTAAAAATATCTAAACTAGTACTTGCTTTAATGTAATTTGGTAGTCTGTTCCAAGCATCAGCTACTCTGTCAGAGAACCAATTAGTACACTTTTCATTCCTATAGAATCTTCTACATAGGTTATCTGATGATTCTCTAGTACTTTTTGATAACTCCGAACATTCCCAGAGGGAGTTGTCCCAAAATGCCCTATATACCTGAATACGATCTCCTCTTAAATATCTACAAGAGACACTGTACAAGTTCAGCTATTTTAGTCCTTCATAATAACTTGGATTTTTCACATCCATGGATGCCCTTTGTATATTTCTGCTGTACTCTTTCGAGTTTATTCATGCTTGTTTTCCTATAGGGTTTCCATATTGATTTCCTAGACTTTATAAATCTTTTTATACAACCTATAGTTCTATAACTATCATTAGCCAGTTTGTTGATATGATTAGAAAAACTCCTAGCTGAATCTACCCATATATGTAGGTCCTTAAATGAGTCTACAGTTTCAATCACTGTGTGCTGTATTAAATATTCACCTTTCAGTTTGTCTCCCAAATCTCATATGCTTAGTTTTTGATGTTTTTATCAACATATTATTCTCCTGTACCCAAATGGTCAGTTTAGTCAAATTATTTTCCAGACATGCCTTATCTGTAACACTTGTGATCAGTTTACCCAATTTCAGGTCATCGGCATATAGACTGTAGAACACCTCAGATAAAAAAGTAAGGTCTGAAAGATATAATCTAAACAAGTAAGGGCTTAGGACAGAGCCCTGTGGGACACCTTGACTGTAACCAAGGATTTCACCTGTCCAGTTGGTGTGTGATGCTTGCCATGTCCTATTTGTAAGCCATGCAGCTATCCATCTTATCAATAGTACATCAATACCTAGTTGGCCTAATTTATTGATCAGTGTTTTGTGTATGACCCTGTCAAATGCTGAAGTTAAATATATATAAATCACATCACAGCACAATTTTTCATTCATAGCTGTTATTATATTGTTATAGAACATCATGTTACACGTGGTAATAGATCTATTTTCAACATATGCATGCTGATATATGGTTTCAAGTCCCAACCTATCCAGTTCTGACAATAACTTATCCAGTATTACCTTATCCATTATTTTTCTACAACATTAAATTAGACTTAAGGGTTTATATGATTCTGTGTTTTTCCTACTCCCCTTTCCCTTAAAGACAGATTTAGTCTCCAATGCATGTCTCCAATCTTGAGGAATCTCCCCATATTTATATGACCTAGTGAATAATAGATATAATAGTAGTGTAAGTTCTTGCTGAAGTGTTCTCAGGTCATTGTTACTTATTCTGTCTCTTCCCTGCGCTTTGTTTGGATCCATAATCTAATTTGGTTCCAGTATCTGGAGTTACCTGGATGTCACTAGGACAATATACCACCCCTTTTGTGGAGCCAAACTGTTTTGCATAAGATTTTGTAAATATATCTATAATCTGTTGTGTCTGAGAATAAGTTTTAGAATCTGCACACAGTTTACCAATTTGTGTATCTTTACTCCTTCCACATCTTATGTATCTATAAAAAGGTTTCCTATTATGCTCAATATCTTTATATAACTTTTCACATTTTTCTTGATCTTGTCTGACACTATGCTTAATCTGTTTATCCAGGTGTTTATTTCAGTTTTCAAAGTTGTAGTTCTATCTCTCTTCCATTTCTTATATTTTTGTCTTTCACCTTAATCAGGTAACTTGTCAGACAAAGGCTATTTGGAGGAATATATGTACTGGGTTTTTTCAAAACAGATTTGTCATGCACACATTCTTTACCAAACAGCAATTTCAGTTCTACATTTCTTGTAAATTTCTTAATGTCCAAAATAAAAATAAAAGAAAAACATGTAGGAACAATACCATGTGGTAAGTGTAACCAATGTAAATGGATAGATCATAGTAATAGATTTGAACACCCTGATAAAGGAATGGAGTTTACATTTAAAGTTACGGCCACTTGCAGTACTCAAAATATAGTATATTTAGCTATCTGTAATGTGTGTTCATCTTACTATATAGGTAAGACGAATAGAGAATTAAAAAAAAAGGATAATAGAGCATTTATTAAGTATTAGGAACTTAGATAAAACTAATGCTTTGGCCAAACATGTGTTGAAAAAGGGTTCTACACATAATTTTAGATTTATGGCCATTGAAGTAGTTAGTGAAAATGATAAATGGGGAAATATAATCAACAAAAGAGAAACTTCAGAGGTAAGGTGGATAGTCAGGTTAAGAGGTAACAGAGGTAAGGGACTAAATGACAGGATACCATTAAAGCCCATATGAAATAATAGGTCTCTACATTAATGAGACCCAGTATGAATAGGAATTATGTTAGCAGTAGCATTAATCATGTATGCTAAATCAAAGTTATGAAGTTTATAACAGAATGGTGTATATTTAAGATGAAAATTGAAGTATACTATGGGAAATAGTTAAAGGATTTATTTTATTATTCTTATGCATGTATTTTTATATTTTTTTATATATTTGTATATGTGCTTTTTATATCAGTAATGTTTGAATAGAAACAATGCAAGTGATTTAAGTAGAGATGAATATCTCTTTAAAATGAATGGGTAATTATTTAATTGGTATTACCAATTTAACTTGCCTTATAAATAAGTGGATAGTACTGTTATTGTAATGGTCTGATGAAGTGGGAGGTAGTCCCATGAAAGCGCTTACCTACTGCATTTTCATAATAAAGCTGTGTTTTTATCCTACAAGACTTGTTCAAGGAGAAATTTTTTTAAAGAATTATTCGGTATAGCAAGTTTCTGCTTGGTATATGTTCCCAGGACTTTTGTGTGCACTAAATATACAACATGATTGTGCTGTGGTTGCCCTTCTTTGTGGGGGTGACAGTCCAAATTCAGTTAATATTCTATACATATTTTGCACTTTTGAAAAAAATGGATAGCTATGGTTCTTACCTTCCTCTATCCTGCACATTGCTATATTGCTTTCCCTTTTGTCTTCCCCCATTTCACCACTTTTTTCTATCTAGCCCATTTTAACACCTATAATCTGGTCCAAAAATAGAATCACACACAACACCCACAAGTACGAATAAAATGAAGCCCTTCACTTTTTTGCCTCTATGTTTGCACAAAATTTAGCATTGCACACGAATGCCTAGCAACGGTGAATGTCTCATGTTTCGTGTGGTTAGTTCTGCACAATGCCACTTAAACATGCTGTTCTATGTCAACACAGTAGCACATGGTAAAGGTAGTTTAAAATATGATTTCATTGAATTATCACTACTTATTTAAACGTATTATATACATCCAGATTCAAACCATCTATCATCTGGGTTCAAAAAGAAATGTCAGTGCATTTGCACCTGCTGCTACAGCATCAGCTAAGCAGCAGGTGTGTTTCATTTATTGAATACTAACTCGCATAATTTCAGCATTGAGCCTCGCATTTGCCCACTGCTTAACTACATGCAAATAGGGAAAGAAGTAGAAATCTGTATATTGCATGCACAAACACTTTGCCAACCAACACGCAAACCTGCTGCTCAGTGGTGCACTATGCAAAGTGGATATAGCATGTACTACTTATGTTTACTGTCTATTTAGTGTTCATGACATGAAACCACATGTGGAAACAGAAAAAATGAAGGTCCTATCTAAGAAGATGTCACATATTCACAATGCAGCCATCTGTTACCTCCTCTCATGCACTACAACCCTGGTATCTTAAGTACTTGCTCATAAATGTATCAACTTCACTATATATTAATTAACAAATGTGTTATATACCATGCACATCTTTAGAATTATAATACATGTTCATATTTTTCAGTACTTATGTGGACACTTGTTTGCATATAGTTTTTAAGGCTGTGTCTTAAAGTATACCTGCACATTAGAACACAACCACCAAATGCTACCCATTGAACACTCATCAATCTGGTAACATGCAGAACTTGAAATATGTTGACAGTTGAACAGGCCTACACACCTATTTCATGCAGGCCTCCCAACATCTTCTCTCCAATATCCAGTGCTGATTTCATCCACTAAAAATTGTTCTGCAGCCTTATAAATGTCAGACTGGTACTGTGGCACTTGCTTGAAGTACAGAGTTCTCTAGCCTGTGTACTTAGATATGTAGGGGTTCTGTCCTCACTGCAGTCAACTGGGAGGTGTGCGTGTATGTGAGTCTATCTAGTCAGAGGAACATAAGTGTGTATCCTACAGTTACCACTCCAATCCCATGGATTGCCAATATTCTGACAGTTGCACATGTTGCCTACACATCCATTTCATCCAGGCCTCCCAGCCTCTTCTCTCCAACATCCAGTACTGATGCCATCCACTGTAAGTTGTTCTGCAGTCTTGTAAAAGCCATACTTGTACTGTGGTGCTTGCATAAAGTACTGAGTATTCTAGTCTAATCTATGTACTTAGGGGTTCTGTCTTCACTGCAGTTAACTGGAAGGTGTGTGTGTATGCCTGTCTATGTAGTCTGAGAAGAATAGGTGTGTATCCTACAGTTACCACTACAATCCCATGGATTGCCATTATTTTTTCACTTGCACATGCCTATACATCCATTTCATGCAGGCCTCCCTCTTCTCTCAAACAACCAGTGCAGATGTCATCCACTGTAAGATGTCCTGCAGCCTTGTAAAAGTCAGACTCATGCTGTGGCACTTGAGTAAAGTACTAAGTTCTCTAGTCTATGTATATAGATAGGTGGGGCTCCTAATGTTACTGCAGTCAAATGGGGATTGTGTGTATTTGTCCACTTGCTTGAAATTGCACAGAACATGTTATACCAGCATGCAGGACACTGCTATTGCCATTTTCTCCTCATCAGATACTGCTGATCTCATCACCTATAAACTGTTGTCTGACACACTCCAAATCAGACTTGAGCTGTGGAGCTTGCCTTAATTACAGAGTTATCTAGTTGTTGTACCTTAGATAGGTAGAGGTTCTTATCTCCCTGCTGATGTCATCACTTAGAGACTGTGGTCCGACACTCTCCAAGTCAGACTTGAGCTGTGGAACTTGCCTTAAATACAGAGTTCTCTAATTGGTGTACTTAGGAAGGGGTTCTGTTCTCACTATAGTTAACTGGGATATGTGTGTATTTGTGCACTTGCTTGACATTACAGATAGCATTTTAAGCCAGCATGTGGGGTACTGCTGTTATTATCTTTCTCTCACCAGACCTTGCTGGTGTCAATAACTATAGATAATTTGCAGACGTGCAGTATTCCCATCAGGGCCGAGTCAGGGACTGCCCTGTAGGCCAGACACAAGTCATTTCATCCTATACGATACAGATTACAGTGGCAGGGCTTACTGTCTATCTGCATACATCATGACATGGTTTGTAGGCCCTTTATTGTCTTGGTGAGTAACCCCTATGGTTTCTCCAGCTGCTTCATGTGTCTGGTGAGGTACATGCAAAAGGGAGCATTAGTATAATGATGAGGTTTGATTACAGTGCTGTTATAACATCCTCAGATCTGGATACATTGGCCTTGCTTATGAGGTGCCTGGCATAGCCTTTCCGTACCACCTTGGACACTTGGTGGTCGTAGTTCAGATTGCTACCTATGTGTGTTCTCAGGTCTTGCACCACTGGGTTTCAGCATATGGAGAGTGTTGTCAATGCTGTAATTAGCATGTAATTCCACTTTGCAGAAAGTCAAAATTATGACGCACACTTTTGCATTTATTTATAGGCCATGTGGCTTTGGCACCAATCATTTGTCTATGCTAGCCCATCCTGTATTATGTTATCATTATTGGTGAACTTCATGATTGCACCAATATGCAAGAATCAGCAAACTTGGTAAGCCAAAGGCCATATTCTTTAGCCTGGGCTGTCAAGTAATCTATTCCAAACAGTAAAGGGTCAAGAACAGATCCTTTTCTAAATGGACACTAATAATATCCCAGCTGTGTGGAACATGTGTGAGTTGTTAATGCTGCATACATGTCTGTTACATCTGTTAGATGTCCTTAAAAAGATTATCAAGGGCATGCATGATGACAGCACTATCATCCTGTGGAATGTGAATGGCCAAGGCATTTGACACAAATCCACACTTAGCACTGTCAGATGTGACCAGAAGCACCTATATCACCAAGTGGGTAGACCACTGTATCACATACATGACATCTTAATATGCTGAAATGCTCAGGTTCAGTGATTAGGCCCATACATCAGGACTGTCTGCCAGGCCCTTTTCTGTCCATTATTTAAGTTTCTGACATCAAGAACAACATACAGATTGTTGGCAATCACTGACTCTAACTGTAATGTTAGTATAATATGGACAGTATCAACACACACTAAAGATTGCTACCACAGCCATTACAACACGAGATTAAACAAAAACATGGAGGTATTTGTTACATTATGAAAACAAATGCACAGCCCAAGGATAATGTAGACATCACACCATATAAGCAGACCAATTGGCATGTGACCTGTTTCCTGGGATAGATGGCATGTGGAACGCCCAGCATGTGGTCGCAGTGGTGACTACTCCCTCATATGTAGCACAACTACTGAGTATGTGCAGAACATCCAATCAAAGGCCATAATACCTCCATGGTTCCCAGCCTTCATCACACTAATAACTGAGTACAATGCACTGTTCTTCATGTACCTCTCTACACATCTTCCAGTGATGTGTAACTGAAGTGTACCACCTTTGCCACAGTGAGCAGTGTACCACCTTTGCCACAGTGAGCTGTGACACATCTGATTGGCCATACCAAGGTATTCATTTTTCATAAACATTACTGCCTGATGGTGTGAACACCCATCAAGTTGTTACACCAGATGTATGTCTGATGCCTGTTCCAGTGATGCAAACAGTACATACATAGCTGTTTGCTAACATTGCTGGCATGGGTTACATTCCTGACAGTATGGATTGTGCCATATACATGCCATGCCCTCCAGTTAACTAGCCTGTAGTGATCATAATGTCACGTACAGGTATATCAGTGTCCCTCCTAACACCTCCAGTAGATATTACTGTGTCAGGATGGCGTGCTTGATTACCCCCATAGACTTATGGCATGTCATAATAGGTGTACAAGTGTATTTGTGCAGAATCATCTATGATCACTCATATGTTGTGTCAGAGACATGGAATTAATGGTGGTATTATTTTGATATTGCCCATGATTGTGCCTGCTTCTTTTGCTGTTGTCCATGAGCCTGTAATGGTCTCTCACCTGTTGGAGACCTCTGCTGACATTACATTCATATTCAAGAAAATCAGTCTGCAAAGCTTCATATGCACCCAACCCCGATTGTATGTAACATCCTTGATAGATGTCCTCATTGTTCATGCCAGGATGCTTTATCTTACAAAAGCATCTTCTCCATCATTATCACCTTGTCCAACAATCACATAATATGCATTTTCACTGTGCAGTCCATACTGTACCATGTTGATATGCGATTAGTGTAATTGCTACAACTGTCTTCCATTTACATGCCCTCATCTGCTGTGCATTGCAATGTTTTACCAGTTTACCTTCCTTGTGTTAATTCCTACAATTTGTCTTTGTGTTCCTATTCAATACACAGACTTCCAGTGACCATTTTAAATGGCAATCTATGTACCCTTACAGATCATTTAAACAGCTTTTGTACAGACTGCCAGAATGGGACTTCACTGTATACATTGTCCTGTACTGTAAAAAATAAAGAAACACTTAGAACGATAACTTCACAAGTTTATTAGACAAACAACGAAGTACTTTCATCCATTTCATTAAAATAAGCATTCATAAGTTGTAGATTATAGAATTTAGAGTTTGTTTTAAAATTCATAGAGTTGTGGCCACAAAACTCACGGTATTGTTGAACTAAATGAAAGTGCCAGTGCATGTAACCAATTATCAATGGTACTGTTATATTGTGTGCTCACAAATTCTCTATCTGATCCTGCAACCACTTGAGCACTATGTTAATCTACAACTTGAGAGTGCTTATTTGAATGAATGTCTCCATGTGAAGCATGTTCCTTGTAAATATCTTAATGGGGTGGATGTTGAGTCACCCCTGCATGGAGAACTTGAGTTGTTTGACCAGAATGGTTTAAAACTTTTAAAATTGCTTATAAAAGACAATGACAGCAGATTAGAATGGCTCTCTAATGATACCAACCTAAATGCTCCCATTACATCAGATTTGCTTTTTTTCTAATTATCAGACTGAATACAATGAGGTGTTTACTATAGGGGATAAATATAATTAAGAAAATAGACCAGAAAATTTAAAAATTAGATAGACCGGGTAGAATATGAATCTGGTACAGTGTACCATAAACTAGTTGGCCCTAAATTTCACAATGAAATCATTTACACTAGTGAATCTGTGATGGAAAGGACTGTGGATGAAGCTCAAAAAGAAGAGGATATGGACGAACATCAGACTTTTATTAGATAACCCACACATTCTCTATTCAAAGAGAATAGTGAACCAGAGGGGGTAGGACACCACAGACTTACAAACTGGTCCACATCACCATCAGCCTCCCAAGAACTGTCACAAAGGGAGAGTGAGAGCCAACAGATGTTAGATATTTGTCCATGTGGCTGTTCTTGGAGGACCAGATTGTGACTAAAAATACTTTTAATATTTTCAATGTATCTACAGAGAATGTCTCTGATACAGTTTTTGATGTTTTTTTTTTAAAAGGGATTTAATTTTATTACTAGTTATTAATTAGATTTGGTAAATACATTGATTCAACTCAAACTTTATAATAGGAATTTAAATCGGGTCTATGTTAAATGTTTGAACATCCAAAATGTCAAACATTACATGTCCAAGACCAAATGTTTGACAATTGGATGTTCAAATATAAAAAAAAAAAAAAAAAAGAAAGAAAACACAGAAAAAAACAATTTAACAGTGTAGGCAGGGGGGCAAGCCCCCTGAACAGCCCACACCCTCCCCCCTACTTAAATATACCAACTCCAAGACCACACTTCAGTGCAGAAAAGGGAAATTCTGTCTATCTGCAGCATACGGTGCCGTTGAAAGTCTATCTTCCAGCACTCAATTTCAAACGTTTGTTTTCGACCATGTAACATTTGGAATTTTGAGTGTTCAAAGATTTAACAGGTACCCTTTAATTCTTAGGTTATTTTTTTGACAAGTCAACAGTCCCCTCTCAAATGTCTATGTGCACTGCTAGAAAGATTTCATATATGCCACCCATGAATCCTTGGGTTTCAGTCTTTGAGAGAATTTGTGAGGAGCAATTCAGGGAACTTTCTAAATAAAATAAGTTTGAAAATAACCTCACAGTAGATGAGATGCATTGCTTAACAGAAGTTATAATGAATAGGAATATCCAAATAATGAAACCTGATAAAGGTGGGAGGTAGTCATAAGGGATAGTGTTGACTACTTAATTTATTGTCAGATGAAATAACTTATAAATAATCACACAATGAAATTTAACATTGCTTATAACAGGTTAGGTTTTACACTGCATGATTTAGTTCTTCAAGGGGAATGAGTTATGATACACTTCAATATTTAAAAGTGGACAAGCCCCTTATTCCATCTGTGTTTGGTATACCACAAATTCATAAATATCATAGTGACATCCCCTTAAGACCCATCAAGGTGGCTGAAAACTTCAAAGCTGAACCCCTGGCAAATATATTGATATGAAATAAAAAGTGATTTGAAACTAAAGATTACATTTTAAAAGATTCATAGCACCTATTAGCAAATTTAAATATCATCACCTTTATAGGAGATATTTAGTTTATTACTTTAGATGTGATAAATTTATTTATAGTCATTCCTCACACTGTAGGTAAAGAATGATTTATGTCCCTGTTGTGCTATGACTGTAATGATTTTCCACCTCAAACATTCATGTCTTAATAATCTTGTTGGAACTGGTTTTGACAAACAATTATATTTGTTTTGAAGGATATTTTTTTCATCAAATTTCAGGGGTAGCAATGGGCAAAGCTTGTGACGCATTGTATGCAAATGCTGTTCTTCCTAAATGGGAAGAAATGTTTGTATTTAATTCTGAATTTTACCTTTTATTACAAGCATACTTTAGATTCTTGGATGACATTCCAGTTTTATGGAAGGGGTCTTTAGAGGAATGGGAGACATTCCTCATGAAGTTAAATGGTTAAATGATTTATTTTTAAAGTTATGTATCAAGTTGATTTATTTAAAAGCAATTATTTAGATGTTATGATTTCCAAAGTGATTTTAAATTCTTATTCACACTTCACAAGGTATCACCCCATGCACCAAAATAAAGGAATACTGAAAGGCTAAATGGTGCGCCTTTCTAGATTTCTTATGGTGGATGTGAGTTATAAAGAAGAACTGGACTACCTGTGTAGTTTATTTCTAGACAAGGGATATCCAGCATCTATCACACTGGATTTTAATAATGAAATTTTAGAGGGACAAAGAGACAGATTTGCACCTATTTTGAAACCTGTGGTTGAAAAAGATTGATATGAAAAATCTGGGCAACCCACTGATAGTATTCCATACAGTAGTGATGTCTATAAATATACTGCTTCAATTAAGAAAAATTGGAATATGATTTTCAATAATGAAATTAAGTCAGTATAAGGTGATCAACCTAAGTTTGTGTTCATTAATGAAAAGGCAATTCATAATTTATTGGAAGCTAATGTTGTTGTTGTTGTATCTTTCGGCTTTTCGGTTAGTGGTCGCCACAGCGGAACTCTGGTCCGCTAATGATTGGCAGTAGATTTTTACGTACCAAGTTGCCAGCCTTGATGCACAACCTTCAACGAAGGTACGCCCATTCACGCATGTCTCCACACAGAAAATGCTTTAGCTGAGAATCGAACAGGACAATGTCTTACTGTGAGGCAACAACGCTACTGCAGCACCACCACCGCAGTTCATTGGAAGCTAATATGGACATGAAATATGGTTCATACACCCCAAATCAGTTGAGTAAATGTGGAAGTTGTAGGTACTGTTGATGTATTTATGAAGGAGCATACACTGTGGTAGAGGGATTTTACAAAACCCTTGTTTGCCCAAGTAGATGCAACTGTAATCATTCCAGAGTAGCTTATTTAGCAACCTGTTAAACATGTAATACATTTTACATTGGTAAAACCAACAGAAAGTTAAAGGAAAGGATAAGATAGGGTATTTGCAATGTTAAAAAATTAACTAATGCTTTCAATAGACACTGTATCCAATGTGATGGCTACAACATATTTTTATTCTTCATCAATGATAAAATAGTGATATCAAACAGAGGTGGTGGTTATGGAAACTTTCTGGAATTTAACAAATTAATCTGGCACTTGAGACTTCAAGCATCAGCCGCCCCTGAATTGAATGAATGTATCTCTACTTCCAGTGTGTTAAAAATAAGAGTTGACAAGCTCTAAAGATTTAAAAACTCCATTCAGGAGTATATTATAACATAGATACACAATGATTTTAACATAATAGTCTTTTAAGTTTTCAAGTTGCATCATTACATATTACAGGTTTTTGGTGTTGAATGCTTGTAGTAAAGATAATTCATAGGCTAAACAGTGCATTTTAACTCAATTAAATAATTAAGTAGCTTGCACTGTGATTGGTTGAGGGGTTTATATATATTGAGTGTTTCATTGTGTAAAGCAACTCTGAAGTCTAAAAGATCTGGACAAAAGTACTTAGTTGCTTATTTAATAAATTTGTGAAGTTATGGTGAGTTTATGGTGAGATTATCATTTTAAGTATTCTTTTTTTTTTGTTTGTTTTTTTAGTTTATTTTTTTCTGCATTTCACTGTCCTGTGCTGCGTTTTAACCATATGCATTACTATTTGATAAACCCTGATAATCATTGTGACATTCCACAGTCCTGCTAACCTATTTTGCTCTACTGTAAACAAGTTTGCTATTTATGTTGCTTTACATGGTTTCCTATGTTGCCGGCCATGAAATCACACTTGTTTATATTTAAACATGGTGCCATGGCATGAATATGTAATCACCAATGCTGCTCACCGTGAAAACATGCAAGTTTATTGAATCCCACAGTGAATGTTATATTTTATGTTATATGGGATGAAAGAATAAGTAAAAATATGTTTAATGGTAAATGGATTTTTAACAACAATATTAAGTAAAATCAGATGGTTATGGAAAAAGGAGTGAGCATCTAATAGGGATGAAAATTTACCATGATTGTAAAGGAAATTATGAAAATGTGTAAAACGATTTATATATTTGTACATATGTAAAGATTTTGTAAATAAGTTATTTTTCTATGTAAATAAAGGAGGCATACTCTTTTTGACATGTACCATTAGATCTTTAACATCCAAATGAGCAGCCACCAACTCAGACAGATGGGTCTGTGGTTTAACATCTCATCTGACAAACAACACACTTTGAGCACAGGAACCCCTTATGCTACATTGCAGTCTCAGAACTCAAGCTATCTCATGTGGGACTAGAATGCACAGCTTTCATCACCAAAGATGGGTATATCAAATGCTGTCTTACTGCCACTGATAAAAGTCAGCAGTATGAAGATCTTTGGCTAGGTAAAGTCTTGCAAGTGTGAACGTCTTGCAGTTAAGCTTGTTCAATGAATTGTTTAGAATTCCTGCTAAAGATAAATGCACTTATGTGGGGGTGGGAGGGGTGTGTCAGAGAGAAAAGCCTTACTGAGAAGCTACATTTACTGACTCAGGAGAGAACATGGATACATGCCTTAACATTTGATAAAAAGCTTAAGCACCCGTTATGATAAAGTGACTGTAACACATAGCACATATACACATACAATGTAGAAATACAGAAAAAAAGTGTTAAACTCATTGAAGAATGCAATACATTCACATTACAAAGGGATTACAATGAAGTAATGCACAAGACTGGAAATCAGACACTCTCTTGTCGACATTTGTTTGTAACCTCCAATGCTTGACTATCATCAGTTGTGCAAGGATCATTTCACAAAATTTTTACTAAACAGGACAAATGTCAACTGTGTGATAACATGGGTATAGTGTTGTCTAAATGTAAATGTCAGAAGTACAAAGCTGATTACATGTCCTTGACTTTTTATACAATTTTTTTTTGTAAATGTTCAAGTGGCAAAAACTATCATGTCAATGTTTCATAATAATGGTATAGTTGCAGGGCTCAGATCTAGAGAATGTGACATCTCTGTGAAAGTAGGGATCCTTACTGTCAACATTTTACTAATATGATGTCATAAATTAGAGAAATCATCACACTGATTTATGATTACTGCCTTTTTTATTTGCCCTATCCTCTGTAAAATGCTTGGCATTGTGCATTGTGACCCACCAGTGGTGGCCATCAGTGAATGACAGATTATTTCTCAAGGGAAACACTAAACATTTTTTTTCACATGCACAAAGATTTAGTCATTTTGAACAAACAAGACAGGTGGCGGTGTGCATAAGTCAGGACTCTGGACAGTGGTGAATGCAGAAAATACACCTGCTGTGCAACATTTTCTGAGTAATCATGTAATAAAGTATATTTTAAATAACAGCACAAGCAGTGCAGGGTTTGAGTCCACGTTAGGGATATTTTGAATTAAGGGGTCAGAATAAAGTTTATTTTTCTTCTGTATTTGAACTTGAACTAAAATTGCAATTTAAAAGCTGAATGTTGCAATACAACTGTGTATAATAAATACTAAAGAAGATAAGTGATTTTCTTCAACTGCAGTAATCATAACACTGATTATAGTAAAGCTAAAGCACATTTGCTTATGCATGATGTTATAAATTGTTGTGCAAAAATATGAAGCTGTACTAGTAGCAACATTATAATTTAGGAAGATATGAAGAGCTTAGCAGGCTAGAAAATATGTATGAACATGACTTCAGTGCAATAACAGTTTTCATTACTGCAAGTGTACATTGTACTGATATATGCTGTGTAGGTACACTCTGCATGGGCCCTTTCTCAATATCTGTTACACCATAAATGCATCATGAGGTTAAAGAAAGCAACAGTTATCACACAGCCTCAGCATTCTGAAAGTTTTTTTCTTCTTTCCACAGCAATTATCATGTCAGTATGAAGGAATGACTGTAATGAACTGGCACTTTGTTCTATGGCAAAATCTCTGAAAAAAAATTACACATCCACTACTATGCCATCTGCCATGCAAATATGGCTGACCTAGGTACACATCAGTTAGCACTGAATACATATTTGCCTCAAACTATTAATCCAATAAAGGAAAAGTGTGACAGAGGTGTCAGAACTGTGTGCATATCCGGTCATGCTCAAAACTGTATACCTCAGATTACTTCTTTGGAATGTCTGTTCTGTATCGTTAACAGTCAATACACAGAATTAAGAAGTTAAGTTCCTTTTTTTGGTACAATTCTAATGTGCTATCACTCACATTTTGTAACATTCTGTTTGCCCCCATACCATTGTGTATTACTGAGACATTTACAAAGGACAACACTGAATGACGTCATTTAGATTTTCATGTGAAATTTGTTACAATGTTTTAGATCTGATTATCAGGCATGAGTACATGCTGAGAGAAGCCAACATATTATTTAAAAAGCAATTGAGATATGAAAATTAGCTGTCAGATGGAGTCACTATGGAACATTTTAACATACACTGATCAGCACACATGGCCAGCTCTTACTGTAATGTCTCTTACCTAAAGCAGAAATTGAAGAAATAATACCCACATTTCATTCCATTTGCTGTGTGTACTTTCTGTCACCCAAATGCAGTTGGCAAGGTTATCAGCTGCTGTGCACAAGCTGGTACATGTGATATCTGAATTTGGTACCAATTCCCTTCCATTCTTTCTGATTGAAAAACATGGCAGGTGATTACTGCAAGCATACATTGTACTGATATATTTAGAGCAAAAAGGTGGTAACGGGCGAAATTCAAGATCTTTGGAGAATTCATTGTTAAATGTTACAGCAAAATGCTGATGCAGGATAACTGTGGTGTGCCCCAGTGCAAGACTGAGGTTATGAATAGCTTGCCCTAGGCTGTCACAGGGCAAATGGCATCGCATGACTGGAAAACAATAGTGTCACCATTACAGTGACTTGAAAAGGAGCAAGCAGGACATCCTTCCCTGAGGGGGAAAATATTTTTGGACCAACCTCCTACATCCGTCTTTTTCCTTGTTTTTTTTTTTTTTTTTTTTCTATTCTGTATAGCATCTGCAGTAATAGAATAAAATAGGGAGGAACATTAAAAGAGACTAAATGCTTTAGAGATGCAAGGGGTAAGTAAGGCTCAGGTAAGACTGAAAGCCATTTCATAATAGCTTTGATTTTGAAATAATTTTCAGTGCTGTAGACATTTAACACAGTCACAAATGAGTAGCCAGTTTCACTCCCCCCTCATATATATATATATATATATATATATATATATATATATATATATATATATATATATATATATACAATATGTGTGTGTGTGCGTGTCAGATGTGCATACCTGCTTAAGTAGCTCTTGAAACATTATATTAAACAACACATCAGTCAATATAGCTGTGTGTAGGTTCCAATCCATGCAGCAGCAACTGGTCTGTATTACAAAAATATCTATTACTCTGCAATCAGTACGTTAGAAAAACATTGTAATCATTTCACATAGAAATTTTATGCATTGCAATGCATAAGGTATATTGTGTGATGTGTGTAACATTCATGTGATAAATGTGTAGTTTAACACACATGTAGGGCTTCACATTTATATGTGCAGATAGCAAATGTTTAAATATTTTTGTGGCAATATATATAGACTGTCTTATATTACAATTCCATGACATTTATGATATTTTTCTATGTTGTCTCCTCCAACACCACATGCACTCACTCTCCTTTTTTTTCCAGTAATAACATTTGGACTATAATTCCTGCTGCAGCATGAATAGCCACTGGCACCGGGAGCTACACCAGGCACTAACTACGGCTTGGAGCTCCAGCCTTCCACAGGTGTCTGTGGTAACATTACCACATGCAGCATAGACCCCAGCACTTCTGAGTCGCAAGCTGGCAGCATTGTGTCCATGATTTCTGCACCAACTACATCAGGTAGCTCTACCCTGGGAGATGGTCCACTGCTACTCATCCAGAGCAGTGCCAATGGAGGTGACAATTATGTCACCCATCAAGAGCTGACTGGGCTGATTGTGGAGATAATGGAGAGGGGTGTTAGTAAAAATGAAAATGATCCTGCACTGAATAGACAAATTGATGCCTGGTTCTGCACTGCCCAACAAGTTTATGATGGGAGACAGAGATTGTTTGGAGGGTGAGGACTAGATTCTCACTATACTTATGCTGGACAAGGATGCACTTCCAAATTCCCATACCTTTCCCATCTCCATCCCCGTCTGTCTTGTATATCTGCACCTGCTACCTAAGTTAGCCTACCTACCTACACCTATTATTACTACATTTCTCAACATTCTGCTCTCTCCAAAAAAAAAAAAAAAATGAAAAGGACACCTGTCCCACAAAAAAAGTACACCCCATAAATATCGCTACACCTCACTAATGTGTATGATACAGACGATTTGTCCAATTGTCACACATTAAGTTGCTGTCACAGCCTTGATGTGAGGAGACAATCTAAATTACCAAGATTATTTGTAGATATACACTGTTACCTTGTGAAGAAGTGGATAGCTATGGCTCACTACCACCTGCATCCATCACGTTTCTTTACTCATCCCTCAGTGCCCAACCCTCTGCTTGCTCCCTCTTTTTACCACTGTCCTGTCAACCCCTTTTTGTACCTTTAATCTACTCAAAACATAGATTCACACACCATACACATCACATAGCCATAAATGGCCCATACACCAAGCCCTATATTTCTGTCCTCAGAATTTGTGCAGTGCTTGTCGTAATGCACCAATGGCAAATGATGCTAAATGACATCCTAATGCAAAAACTGAAGATTTTCCCTTCAGCTGCACTAGTACAGTGCTCATCACACTATACTTAACCCCACTGCATAACAGAAAGCAATTCTAATAGCACTCTGAGGAGACCGTTATTCTCATATGTTTACCAGGCTACAGGGTTTAACATACACCATATGGGATGTTTCAATTCTCTTTACTGTCTGATGCATACTGCCTCATAAGTTTCTTATTGTCTCCTCAAATATGTGATTTTTTCACTACCTGAAATATGACTTGCTTTGTTGTATGCACAGATAACCCTCATATCTAGAGAACATTGATGCAGTTTAAGGTTTTCTTTCTTATAACATTTTCCCTTATGAAGTACTGGATAGGTATGTTAGTCTAACACAACTATTATGCCTATCCTTTTATTTAGACTACCATGATATCTGGAAAAAGCCAAAAGTAATGGGGGAGCAAAGGCTCAAAATGAGGGACAGATTAGAATTATTGCTTCTATGCATTTTTGAATTTGCTAGAATAAAATATGAACATGTATTTTCTGAATGATTTGAAGTTTGACACATAAATGTTTGATATTATGTAGTGACTTCAGTCCTAAAAGATTTGCTAGAAACATAGATTGTATGAGGAATACAACAAAATTTTGACTTAAATTTCAGGCCACATCCATAATGATGACACACAGAAAACATTAGTATAACACGTACATGTTCCAAAATGGCTCAGAAATAGACATGTTTATATGCCTATACTCCTTATTTAAAGGGGGTACATGAGCATTTAAAGGCTTGGCATGTAACCCTATTGTCAACTGTTATTTTCCAAACTAAGTTCAACCATTCAACAAGTAATCATACAGGTGCTAATACTTTACCATCAGTCGTGCAAATACATTTGACAGTGATTTGCACCATTAAATGATTTGGATAGAAATAAAGTAATTTCACTATCTTATAATATTTATATATTCTTTACTGGCTTATTGTAGGCAAGATATGAGAATTTCGCAGTGATCCTGTCTACGTAATGCATAATGTAAATGATTTTGCATTGAAACATGTTACTTTTGGAACTATGTTCCAATCAAGTGGGACTACTGGACACATTTTCAGAGTAGTACTAATGAGTGCAGTTGTACAGATTGTAGCTATCTTGTATAATGTACACTTATCACAGATCTTCACAATAATCTGCAAACTAAATTAATGATCTTGACATGAACACTGGAATGAATGGGTGACCCTACACTGGCTAAAAACTGTATCAGTCATCATATACCTGCTCAACGCACCTTAATGTGACACACAGATATCATTCATGCTATAGCAATGTCCATAAATGATGTGATGCATGAGCTATTGCTACAGTTAGTAGTGGATTAAAACTTTGCTGTTTTCTCTATCTGACTTATATTGTCCATTCATCCAAACATATTTTGTGTGAACTACAACAATGTGCTATTCATCACTCATAATATGATTTTTCCTTTGGTATCATTAGTTGATACATTGCTGTCTAGATTGCAGACTTGAATCCAGCAATGTTAAACTAGAGTGAGTGTGTGAATGTAAAGACGTAGTACTGACTTATCAATATTCCTGGTGTGTATATGTTCACTAAAGAGAAACATTTACATGAATAGAGGGCTCCCATAACAATTGTGGTTTACTTTTGTGCCAAATAACTGATTTGCAAGAAAATGATGTCATCCTTTCCAGCGAGTTATGTCTCACAATTTTAGTAAGACTTCTCCTGTGGGGGTAGCAATTAATACAATGCTCTTTAGACTGTGAACTTAGGCAGACAACTAGTATGAATATGTGTGACTATAGTACTAGGTAGGGGTGGTTTATCAGACCGATCTAGTATATACAATTTAACCATTTACAAAGGGTGAGGTCTTTTTCAACTTGTTTGCTCACTTTTAAGGCAATGTGGTGGGGCTAGCCACCCAGTGGTGTAAACCTTGACTTTAGATGATTGTTACTGGTAAACTGACACCCTGATCCTATGTGAAAAAAAAAAAAAAAAACAAATAGGAAAAAGGGGTTGCGGATGGATGGCTGGATTGATTTGTCTGATTTTTTTTAGCTTATCTTTTGCCATCCCACTTCATGTATAGTGCTGTGTCAATGTTCACACAGTTGACATTTTATGATCAACATAGTGGACATCCATCAACATTTGGGTGCTTATAGGGATATTTATTTATAATTATATGAATATATATAGTCATGAAAATATATAGCTAAATGTTGCAGCTGCAATTATAATTGGCATTTAATATTATCAAAAAAAGCTGTTGTCCCAGAATAAATACCACTACTTGTTAACAATCTCCTTGATTTTAAAATAATTAGAGACACACACAGTCACTTTTGTAGCAGCATCAGTGTCTTGCTCATTTTTATTAGTATGATAACACAGCAAATCTGATTTTGTCTACAAGAAAAATATAAGGCATTACAGACATCATTTTTGTTACATTAGGTCTGATAAAATCTGATATCTAAATCATTGGCTTTAATCTCAAAATCTCAGTCATCACTTCAAATTATCCATCTCAAATACTGAAACATATGAATATTCTGACATATATGATTAGATTGGCAACTAGTGGCTAATAGCAGATAGTTTTTGAAAAATGTTTTTAGTAAATCATTGTAGATACGAAACTGAGATTCTTTTCAGCTACAAAAAGTATATCTGATTGTAATAGAGCACAATGCGATCTAACACCAAAGACAACATGTCTAACAGAAACTCACTGGTTTCTGAAGTATACATTATTTTAATCAAAACCTAATGGCTTCAATACTTAGTTCACATAAAATACTGATACAAAGGTAGGTATGAAAAAACTGATCACACGTATGTTGTTCATAAGTTTACAACAATTTAGTGCTATCTTGAACCTTGAGGTAACCTGGCTTAGGGGTTTGACATGACTATCAGAAATTCAAATAATAGATTTATAAGAGAGGTATTCCTGGAAACAGCAGGTCAGCCAAGTAGATTATTGATGGACTTGTATATCTTGGGAAGCACATAAAAGTGCTGAGGTTTAGGTACATCAAGCAAATAGATGGTGCTTGACAGCTGCATCAGTCATAACAAGTGTGAAATATCTATCCAAAAACTTACTAATGCATAACTAGAAATCATAAGTGTGTTCAGTATTTAGCTGAGAATAATATATTTTACCTGAAAATTGTCGGCTAAAACTTTTTAATTATATTGACCGAAATCACATACCACTACAGCCCCACCTTTGTCAGCAGTCATAACCACTTATTTGCAGTTATGTCTGAAACCATTTAAGGTTTTTTTTCCCTGATGGCTTAAATTATATCCAAAATGTCTAAATACGGAAGTGTAGTTAATGTAAATCCATCAGAACATGTCCCTCAAATATCATAACAATGGGGTGATAAGATGGATTAAAATTAGATGCTTTAAAATGAGAACCACTGGGAAAATTACTGTAGAGATTGTGGCTATTATGATACCATTTAAATTTTAATAATCTACAGAAAGCCTTACTGTCACTTATAAAACAAATTTAGATACATAAGTAAAGGAAAAAGTATAACACTTTATTCAAGTTAAATTCAATTTCAGTTAAGTCACAGGAGGATAAATTTAACACTCTGTCCAAGTGTTGTCTATTACAAAAGTAACCTGAAGTGCATCAGAACACATTTTGTCTATGGATTATTTAGATTTGGGGGGGGGGGTTAAAATAGATAAATAGATATCTTAACACATCAAGCTCATTACATTCTATTTATATTTCTACAAAATTTGAAATAGTTGCAATGTTTGCATTATTTTCAGTGTTTTAGATATTTAGTTTCACAAACTTTAACACTTTTATTCAATTTCCCTATCCTTTTCTCCAAAACTAGATTTTTATTTCAGCCAACACATCTTCATTTCTAATTTTACTATACAACAGTTCATTACATCTTCTTTTCCACAACACTCGTACTGTTTCCATCAATATCTTTTTCAATTTCATTTTTTTTTCTTTCTCATGTTTTACATGTACTGTCTTTGATTTTTTCCAAAAAATCTTCATTCATTTTACAATCCAAAAATAATGAGTTCTCAAGTCTTCTTTATTAAAATGTTTGCAGCTTCTCTCCTTTGCTTTATATTTCATATTAGTTTTTTTACAACTTATACAATAATCTCCACAACATCTCTCTATCCTCTATATTTCATATTAGTTTTTTATTTTTGCAAACAACTTATACAATAATCTCCACAAAATCTCTCTTCAAAAAAAGTATTGCTTTTTAACCTCATCCTTATATTTTTTCAGTGGATGTAGTAAATAATATAGTTCCATTATCATGTAATACCATTCTCATTTGTCTTTTTGAACTTTATTGGTTTTAGTTTTCCATCACCGCCTACATTTTACTTTATTCCTTTCCCAGTTTTATTTTTCCATATTTCACATATATATTTTCTCTATCAAACTAATTTTCTTCATAATTTTAATACCCCAAAAGGTGTATAGATGCTAAATAAATAATTAGACTTAATTTAAACCCAATTCTTCTTTTATTATATACAATTTCCTGTCGACCTGGATTAAGTGTTGACGTACAAATAAACCAGAAAAAAATCTCTTAATTATTTTTTCCATTTTTCTTTTAAACATATAGACACTCCCCAAATAACTCAACTTTCCTAATATATCTGGGTCTATATTATATAACCAAAGTTTTATAACTTCGAATACCATATGGTCAAAGTTATAAAACTTCGAATATGTATAAAAAAAATAATAAAAAAAAATAAAGTTAGCTGACATTTTAAAGCAAGGGGAGGCAAGCCCCCCTGCACCCCCCATGCATTATAGTGTGGTCTTGGAGTTGGTATATTTAAAGAGCAGGGGGGTGGGGGTTGCATGGGGGCTTACCCTCTGCTTACAACCCTTAGTTTTGTGTTTTCTTGTTTTATTTTTTTTTATATATATTCGAAGTTTAATAACTTCAACCATATGGTGTTGATCATATGGTATTCAAAGTTATAAAACTTTGGTTATATAATATAGACCCATATATCTCTATCTACCTATCTATTCTACCTAATCTCTCTCGCTTTTGATATATATATATATATATATATATATCTATATGTATATATATCTTCTTGAAGGTTGATTAGAATGTTTTCACCAACGTCTTTATATCATCCTGAATGTATCTCCACTGTTCTGATATTTTGAGATTTTTATCAGACCAGATTGCTAATATAGTTATCTCATTTTTAATAAAATATATCCCAATTATCTTCATTACATAAAACCATTTACTGTATAACCCTAATCCAGATTTACTATTTTGTTACAATAACTAAATCTGCATATGAAAGAGAGACAGATATTAAATATTTTCCGATTTCCCATCTTGGTTTTCTAATTTTAGCAATGCATGTTTATATTTTTGCATTCATCACTGGTACAAATACTCATTGAACACCCTTGTTTCCTATATTTTTCAATCTCTATTTTTTTCTTCAGTAATTATGTACCATAACCTTCTCCAAAAACGTCTCATAACACATCTTAATATTTTTTATTTTTTTGCCACCTCCCATAGTCTCCTATAATATACCACATTGCTTCCTGACTTGTTGAATTGAGTACTTCTGCTACATACAACTGAAATTACTTCTTTATTCTCCCTTAACACAACATCTGTTAATTCTTTTATTATTTCATTTACATATTTTCCCTTTACTCCATATACCCCTTCCCTTCTTCATTCTTGAAAAACAGTCTCCATTCATTTATACAGTTTCATAAAATATGATACTCAGTATTTCCTAGTGCTAAAAGCCTCCAGTTCTTAATATCATTTTATCATCTTTTTCTCATATAAATTTAATTACTCTAGCACATATCTGTTCATCTTCTATCCCTTCCTTTAACAACTCACTCAGCATTTCCACAAATATTTCCATGACAACTGTACCCTTATAACATCCATAACTTAACCAGTTCAAGGCTGCTGCTTTTTCCTTCATTATAACTACTTCCAGTTCATTCAATGCATTTTTCTCTTCTGTTTGCTACATCTATAATTTCCTTGTGTTGCACTTGCCTAATTTAACTTTTTTCCTTCTTATATATGATTTCTACTAGTTCTATAATGTGTTCTTGCTTACTTTCTTACTATCCCATTCGTATCTGTCAGTTCATCCATCTTACATTTTAACCTCCTTTCCTAGAAAAGGTGAACCTTTTTGCTTCTTTAAAAATATTTATGTTGTACAACATTGCCGTAATTTGTTCTTTATTTTTCTCATAGAATTTCTTTTGTAACATGTTTGTTTTCAAAAAATTATTTTGTTTCCTCAGTAAATGTTACCTACCATATATTTTTTGCTTACACTACCTGCTATCTAATTTATTCCTTTACCTTAATTTATTCATTATCAATAAACAGCCAGTATGGCCCTATGATCTGAAAATCTAGCAGTGGATTCAATAAACTCAGTGTAGGTTAGAGCGGATTGCATATGTATGCTGTGCATGGAGTTTACATGAAAACAAGAGAGATTTCATAGCCATCAACAGTGTTGCTGGCCAGGAAACCATGTAAAGCAGCACAAATACATATAGAACATGCAGAAAAGTTTACCTATTGGCAAAACCGCTCTGTGGCATGAATGGTAAGAATGAAGGAAGAGGACATATACACCAGAAAAGGGTATGTCAATGTATGTACACTCCAAAGACAAGTCAGTAGCATAACATTAATCACATATGTATATAGTACAGTTGCTTACACCTCCTGCATGAGTATATTTATATCATCAAACATTATAGTATATTTATAGTATATTATGTGACTGTCACACAAGGTTACATAACACTGGAGATGATTGGTTGTGATGTAAACATCCTGACATGATCACAGGAGAAGACATTTAGCAAGGATGGTATATGCAATAAGGGTGTATGCATATTGTAAAGGTGTGCAAAATGAGCTGCTTGAATATGATTGAAATGTCAGCATAGCTCTGAACTAGGGAAACCTAGCAATAGACTCATGGACAACATTGGACAGAAACAGACACAATTATGGACAATGTTAAAATAATACAACTATTAATCTGTCACTGATATAAAATATGTGATTGTAAGTTATATATATTCTGCAGGAACATACTTGTATGGCTGTAATAAATTGTCAGAAATCTATAAAGGGAATTCAACATGCCATCAAAAATGACCACTTTTTGAAGGCATTAAGAGGAATAATGTTACACCTGTAGTTTAGTCACGGGTAATCCTGGCCAGCTGAGAGGTTTGTTTGACACATAAACCACAATCCACACTTCAAGAATGTAACCATGACAGAAAGGTGCATCACACATGCATCTTGTATAAGACCTTGAAGGGAAGTCTGCACTGTCATCTCCTAATGGTTATGCATCACAAGGAATACTTATGACAAGATGTGTGAAATCTCACTGTGCCAAAAGTGACACACTTGACTAAAGCATCCCTGGATAACATCGATATCAGCCATATTGATAATGTTCCTTAAAAAGAACACTCAGATTCCCTACACAGCTATGTGTTGCATGCATCTGCCAAATATAATATCAATGTACATTGTCTGCAGCATCAGATGAATTCAGAACTGATTCATAATGAGTGGTATGTGTTGCATGCATCTGCCAAATGTAATAGCAATGTACATTGTCTGCAGCATCTGATGAATTCAGAACTGATTCATAATGAATGGTATAGCACTATGTGAGACTGATGGCAATGTGTCAGTTATACCCATTTGCACAGAAATTAAAGTACTACAAAATATGGTGTTAATGAGCAAGGAAACTGTCTCTGTGATATTGTGCACGTATCACACAGTACAAGGAGCACACTTTCGATCAGCACATGTCAAACCCAAGAAATGCCCCATGATTACTATCACCCTGAAATTGCCTTGGAAAATGTTATACTACCATAAAATCCTGACATGCATACATATGTCTTCATGCGAACTATCAAGTGGTAATACTGATATGCTAGTATGTCAGTGATGCTGTACAGTCACACCATAGCTGTACCTAAGATACAATTGAACTTAGCATATAGGTACATAGGAGAGTACTAGACTAATGTCCCAAGATCCCATAAAAGCCTAGCCATATTTAACCTGAGTTACACAATTTTCAGTAGCTATACTCCTATACTATGTTATATAATACCAACTGCCTCTGTCCATGAGGGACATGAGTGCAACAACGTGAGTACCATTATGATTAATCATCCATTGATCTAGGTTGCATTTGAAGAAGGTCAGGAAAGGCCTTTGCTTTACATGAATGGCAAGTATGTTCTGGAGAAGGGGTAGTCTCTGTCTCTCCAACATGACGTTTTATATCTGAGGTTAGGTTAGCATCCTTGGAATGAGTGACCTTTTTTTTCTTAAACAAGAACTTCTTTATTAAATTATCAGGTATGTCATTGGCATTTTATATATAAACATAAATGAAAACAAACAATATTGACATAATTTGAGCTGCAGACATTATACATCACAAACCATATTGACATAATTTTAGTTGCAAACATTATACATGACTTATAATCTATCCAGTCATTGTCAGTCAAATATTACATAGCTGACTGAAATCCTGTCTTCTTTTAAACCTCATTCTTCCTCTGCATGTATTGTTTCCACAATTTCCATTTTTTTATGTAATATCCTTTTCTAAAGATCCCAGTTCCAGTTGTTTTATCTCTGTACTGTATTCACTACTTATAGAACGGTTGGTTTAGACTTTGATTTTCATTTCCTAGTAATTGCTTTTTAGGCAGCCACCATACTTAGACTCAACAAAGCTTTACTATGTCTAGACAATTCTGATTCTATATCATAGCTCAAAATTGTCTGCAGGGAAAATTTAATGTCTGCCAATCATTACAATCCCAGAAAATATGATCCCAGTTATCTCTTTCTTCTCCATCATACCTCTAACATTTGCTGCCTTCCTGAGGAAAAATTCTTTGGAGTCTCCTTGGGGTATAACAATGACTATGTAAACACTTCCAAGCAAAGATCCTAAATTTTCTAGCCTTTGTTGTATATTTGAGAGATATACGTATATCCCCCCCCACACTGTTTCTTTGTGAAGTGCTTATCCAATTCCTCTTCCCAATCCTTTCTAACCTCCTCTGATTGATTCTTATAGTTATCATGAATATGTTCTACTAATTACTCCCCTTTTAACAGCAGCTTCTGTTCTAGATGCTACAAAAAACTGAGTCAAGGATGGTCTTTCACTTCTCCATATTTCTTTCTCTTTGCCTATACTATGATACCAATCTTTGATAGGGAAGGCAATCTCTACCCTGCAGTCCAAATAAATTCTTGGCCTCTTCCCATTCTATTATATTTTCCTGTCAAATTATTTGCTCCCGATACCTTGGTTCTTTTGTCAGTTTCTTTCCAATAAATTCCACCCCCCCTTGCCTTTTGTCTGTATCCCTAATTGGAGTCATCCCTATTGGCAGATTCTTCTTTCTCCATTCTCATGTTGGCTTAGTACTTTGAATACTTTCTGCTGCTTTATGAATATAAATTAATGTTATTATTAATCTCCTTAAGGATCTGCATCCAAAATACCAGTCTCTCCTTGTTTCTTGAGCTTCCCCCCTATTTCATTATCATCCCTTTCCACTTTTAGTTATAAGTTTCTGCTTGCTATGCATAGGAGCCTTACATGTGTAGCTCTAAAATACCTCTTCAAATCAGGTAACCCCAAGCCGTCTAATTCTATTGGAAGAATCAGCTTATCCCACTTAACTGCTGCCATCTTTCCCTCCCATAGAAAATCCTTCAACTCTTTATTAATTGCTATCTACAATTTCTCCTCTGGTTGGTAAAAATATGCCTGACCTGTGTATAAAATTAAAAGTACTAAAAACATTTTAACTGCTTGTATCTTGCTATCCATATCCATATGCATATGCATATCACAGAGCTTTTCCAGATTTGTTGTTTTCTCTCTTCCGACATATCCTTAGTTGCCATACCAGAATCCTTTTAAATCCATACTCCAAAGTACTTTATTTTATCATGTCCCTTATGAATATAGATATCGCTGAACCAATTTGTGTATAGGTACATAATTTACAGATATTGCCTCTGTTTTAGTTTCATTAATTTTCTCTCCTGAAAATATTTGAAACAGCCTCAGAGTCTTTCACAACACTGGAATGTCCTTTTCTTGTGCAATATGCATTAACAATATGCAACATTGCCATCAGGGCCAAATTGGAGAGTGCCCTGTAGGCCAGACACAGATTGACCCTCAGTAGTCTGTACATTGTAGTCTGTACATTGATAGGGATTTAAAGCTTTATGCATATGACTTGTTTATACCATGTATTTACATTGAGCAAAAACTCTGGGGTTGCTCCAGCTGTCTCACATTTGTGGTGAGGTACATGCAAAAAACTGCATTGCACTCAATTTTTGGTGTAATGAAGGCTGAGTATAATGTCATTATAATGCCCTTTGCTGTGGTTGGCTTATCCATGCTTATGAGTTATGCCACATGCAAGGAATTTGTCACCACATGGTGGTTGAAGTTCTGATTGCTATTTAACTGAGTAACCAGATCACGTACCACTGTATGTATTCATAGGAGTGTGCTGTCTAAATTGTAATTAGCTTGGGCATTTGCTTTCCAAAAAGGAATAATTATGCTATTGTGTTAATTTAATATGTTTCCATGACTCTGACCCAGTCATTTTTGTGCATTAATACTTTCTGCAGTATATCAGTAGTGTTCATGGATTCAATGATTTTCCATATGTCCATATTTTGCAGTCCTCTACAATGCTTGTAAGACAAATGCTGTATAACTTTGTCTTGACTTCTGAGGAGTAAATACCAAACAGGAAAGGGCCTAGTACAGAGCATTGTGGTACAGCCCTGGTCATTGGCCTCTTGCTAGAGGATGAATTCACAGACTTTAACAGTACATGAACTGTTGGTGATCCATTTGGCTATCCACCTGATGACATATGTGTTTATGCCAAGTTAAGACAATTTCTCTGCAATACCTGAGTGTGGATTTCTGTCAAATGTCTTGGCAATGTCTAGTTAACTGGGATTCACAGTGTGGATTTCTGTCAAGTGTCCTGGCAATGTCTAGTTAAGTGGGATGCACAGTCTTTCCCTCACTCATGCCCTTGATGACCTTCTTGAAGAGGTCAAAAAGATGTAACAGACATGACGTATCCTTAACAAATTAAAAATGGGTTAGGTACACAGTCAGGAGGTTACCTGCATTTATTTTGATGAGACCCATGATGATTCCTTTGATTGCCTTACTGATGAGGTGAATCAGGCTAATGGGTCTATAATTCCCTGGGTCAGATGATGTCCCACCCCCTTGTTCAGATGCATGAATATTGCTGTACACTCTTCTGCCAGAACATAGCCTGTCTGGAGGCTGTGGTTAAGTAGGGATCCAACTGTGTCTGCTAGATCAGATTTTATGTTATCAAAAAGGCAACCTGGATGTAGTCATGGCCTATGGAAATGGTATGTTTAGCTTTAAACAGCACCCAGATGAGCTGTTGTCTCGTGAAAATAAGCTGAATAATGTTTACATGTATATTTTTGGTGATGCCCAATGTGGACAGGGGGTGAAATTTGATCAAAATGCATCTATGGTTGAGTATGGGTGGTGCCATCCCCAAAAAGCTCTGCACTTGTGTATTCCTCATAACATTTCTTACTTATTTAAAAAACTATTTGTGACAGCACTTCCAAATACAACCTTGGGTTTGCATCACATGGCACACAGTGGAAGACTTCACATAGTCATACGACTCTACCTATGTCACGTAATTACATCTATTGCATATCATATGCATATATGTTTTTCATCTGAAAGCTGTGTATGAGCTCCCTGATACCATATGTGGACACATTACAAATGAGATGGATGTGGTTCATGTAGAACAGTCACTAAGACAAATGCTGACAGTCATGCAATGCTGTTGGGAACCACTTCAATAATCCTTGTGAATAGCAATTGTGCATGTAATAAATTCAGCAAGGTTGCAATTGGATCTGAGCTATTTATACATTTGTGTATATGACAGCATTGCAATATGTTGGTGAAGCAATACCTTCGTGCCCATGTAATCAGTATGACATTATACCGATGCATCTCACACATCATTTAATGATGGTAGGTATGCACGTACAAACCTGTTCCATACTGAGTTACTGTGATGGTTGACTGAGAACTAGGTAGAATGTTGGTATATTCCACTGCAAAAACACATGCCTTAGTACGGAAACAATATGTATCATCACATCTCAAAAGTTCTCAGGAGACATATTACTACAGCTGTTATGCAAGGAACATGTAATCAAATGGCAGCAGTGGCCATCAATACATTACCTCAAACCATAGGTTGGAATGCACTGTTGTAGAGCTACCATACATCCACACTTCAACATAGCACATGCGGATGACAGCAACATTTATATGTGCAATGTTCATATGGTCAAAGGACATTACAAGGCTAATGGCCAAGACCACATAAAATTCTAGCCATTATTATGACATTTTAACAATTGCTATATCTATATGATGAAAGGCAGTAAGGGTATGTGTTTGATTGTATTGCATACTGACTCTGTCCATATGTGACTTTTGGACCACATCAACAGAATTATCAATCATACATCCAGTGGTCTGGAACTGGCTTGGACTCTTTTCACGATGTATGTATGCATCTTTGAGATGATGACATCCACCAGTCTTCTGCAGAAAGGATGTTATATCGACAGAGTGAAAAGGGGAGGGGGATGTTGGATTCTTCAGACTATGCTAAAGGTTCACCAGAGTGGGAGTCATATGAAAACTGATTAAAACATCATACAATGACCATAATATACCAACAACCATACAGCAATTGCCTGTGCAGATATAGACGATGGATTCCACACAATGTAAGACTAGCATCACCATATATATATCACGTTAGCAGTTTCATGGTACAAGACTAGCAGCGCCATATATACCTGACTTTAACAGTTTCATGGTACACTTTATAGAAGTTGATAGCATCAGTGTATGCTGAGAACAAGATATTTGGAGGATTGTCTGACATAGATGTGGGGATGCATCTTGGTGTAAAATTGTCTTCCAAAGAAAAACACATGCAAAATTTGACAGCTGTAAAATTGGAATCCCTTCTATTGTGGAACACTTTATAGCAGGTAACATCATCAGTGTGTGATGAGTAGAAAATGTTAGGAGGAGTGTCTCATGCACTGCTCTAAAATATTCTCCACAATGACAGCTAACCAAACACAAACGCAAATGCACAAGTTGAATACAGTGATATTAGAACCCGTACTTACATATCTACAGGTCACAGTACTAAAAACATGTTCTATGACACAAGTCTGATATTCAGCCTATCAGACAACAATTTATAGCAGATGTCATCAGCAGTGTGTGTTAAGAAGAATATGTTAGGTGGAGTGTTTCACATGCTGTTCAAAAATTGTCTCCACAATGACAGCTAACTAACCTGACACAAACACCTGCACAATTTGGCTGCAGGAAGATTAGAACCCCTACTTACCTTTCTATAGGCCACAGAGTTTAAAAGAAGAGTCACTGCACAAATCTGACTTTTGCATTATCAGACAACACTTTATAGCAGATGAAATCATCAGTGTATATTGAGAACATGTTATGAGTATTTCACGTGCTGCTCTAAAATTGTCCACACACTGACAATTAACTGAACACAAACTCACACCCAACTTGCCTACAGTGTCATTAGAAACCCTACTTAGCCATCTACAGAACACAGCACTTAATGTAAGCACTACAGCATACGTGTGACTGTTGTGCTGTCAGACAACACTTTATAGTACATTACATCATCAGTATCTGGTGAGAAGAAAATGGTAATAGGAGTGTCTCACAGTGATGTATAAAATGGTCCCCAGAATACAAACTAACTGAACCCAAACATGCACACATACCAGTTCACCACAGTGAGACTAGAACCCCTACCTATCTATCAAGCAAACACAGTACTGAATTCAACATCACAGTACAAGTTTGTAACACAATTCTTTCTAGCAGATGACATCATCAATGTCTGGTGAGAAGAAAATGGTAGTAGGTGTGTCTCACGTGCTGTTCTAAAATGGTCTACAGAATATGAAGTAAATACACACACACACAGATACCAGTTGACTAGAACTCTTGCTTAGCTACCTAGGGAACATAGCACTTTAACACAAGTGCCACAATACAAGTCAGACTTTTATAGTGTCAGGCAACACTTTATCACAGATGATGTCATCAGCATCTGGTGAGAAGATGGTAGTAAGGGTGTCTCACATACTGTTCTAAAATGGTCTGCAGAATGTGAAGTAACTGAACACAAACGCACACAACAGCTGACCCCATTGACACTAGAACTCCTATCCAGCTATTTACAGAACACAGTATTAACACAAACATCACAGCACAAAGCTGACTTTCATTTTTCAGACAACACTTTATAGCAGATGACATCATCAGTGTCTAGTAAGAAAAATATGGTAGCCAGAGTGTCTTACATGCTGTTCTAAAATGGTCATCAGAATGTAAGGAAACTGAACAGAAAAACACACTAGTTGACTTCAGTGAGACTAGAACCCCTAGTTAGCTATTTACAGAACACAATACTTAACACAAACCCCACTGTACAAATCTGGTTTTTATTCAGTGTCTGGTGAGAAGAAGATGGTAGCAGGAGTGCCTCACTTGTTTCAAAATGGTCACTGAACGCAAACCCACAAACACACCAGTTGACCATAGTAGCACTAGAACCCCTACCTATCTATCTACAAAACACAGCACATAATGTACTGCAAGCACCATAGCAGAAATGTGGCTGTCATAGTGTCAGACAACACTTTATATCAGATGACATCATCAGTGTCTGGTGAGAATAATATATTGGCAGGGCTGTATGAATTTGTTGTGCAGTCATGAATGAATTTAAACTTTTTTCTCCATGAGACCTGAGTGATATCATTAGGACACAGACTCATGCTCATCTGAATTTGCACATCCAACAAGTTAATTTCAGTGAGATTAGAACCTCTACCTATCTATCTATCTATCTATCTATCTATCTATCTATCTATCTATCTATCTACAGTACATCATACTTAACACAAGCACCATGGCACATGTCTGATTTTTTTCCCTTTATTACACAACATTTTATAAAAAATTACATCATCGGTATATGTTTGAAAGATGTTGGGAGGCCTGTATGAAATGGCTGTGTATTTATGTACAACTGCGCAGACTTGTGTTCTCTATGAGATTTGATTGCTGACAGTAGGACACAGACTCATGCTCTTCTGACCACAAACACACACACACACACACACACACACACACACACACACACACACACACACACACACACACACACACACACACACATACACACACACACACACACACACACACACACACACACACACACACACACACACACAATTTGGCTGTTGTACTAATTGAACCCCTATCTAATTATTTTTCTCATGTGCAGAACGTAGTAATTAATATTTGCACCATGACTAAAGTATAATTGTTCCTTGTCATAGTGTTTTTTTTTAGATGATGACTTCATCAATATATGATGCAGGTAACATATACTGTTATAAGACTAGTGTGCAAAGTGTAGACATTCTATGTTTGTTCCAATGTGCAGATATACATTAAAAGACATCTTCTTAAATTATATGCAATAAGCTGTCAGGAATGCATGTTGCGGAACTGAGACATACATGCACCTGTTTCTCAATATGTTGTGTACATTACACACTTTTAGTCATACACACATACACATGTTTTGTGATCAGCTTGGATGCAAGTGTTGATGTGCATGTATTCGTATTGTGGTGAATTGATGTCCAAAGTAAGACATGTATAAGACAATCTCAATATGTCTATTATCAGTATACAACTTTAAATAATGCTCCAATGAGTTGTGCTATTTATTTTTGTAATGTGCTTGGCATTTGCATATGACCTATTACTAACATATCCATTTTCAAGTGCATGGGTACAGGGCTCACATGAGTCTCCTGAGTAAATACGTGTTCAGTCACTAACAAGTCCCTTCCCTTTGGTTGTGTTTTTAAATAGCTTTTGATGGGATGAAGAATAACTGGGCATTAACCACAGTAATGCATGCCAAACACCTCTTTACATAGTGGCTCAATGAGCAACTGGTTTTCACGAGCAATGGTAAAGTGTTTGCGCATGCAAGATTCACATTTAATGAATGCAACTTGAACTTGAGAAGTAGTTATGCATATATAGATACTATTGTGTTCATACTGTAGTTTATATTGTAAAGGTGCGCCATAATTATTATGACAGGAAGAACTGTTGCTACTGCCTTCCCCATTTGTGTGGTGTTAAGCAATGACCAAAATGTGGTTCTCTTTTTAAATAGGAAAATAATAGGATCATAGGATCGTAGGATCATAGGACGTTACTAGGTTAATAGTGTAGGGCCCTTACAAGCCTAGCAAAATTCTGCCCTTGTTTGCATGGTAGAATAATGCTTAATGTGCTAGTAACATATGGAAGAGCAATAATTAAAAAAAATAATGTTAATTGGTGTTGCATACATACCCTTTGCTTCTCTGAGTCTTTATAAGCATTAAGCATGGGCCTTCCTGTTCACTGAAATCTCCTGAGCAGCTGAAAAATAAAGAATTTTGAGAACAAGACACATGAAAGATTATGCATACCAGTCTTGGATATCTCCAGCTTTCTATATCAGTTAATGCTTCTTTATGTGTAGACTTACACAACTGTGGAATGCCAGCAGTCCTAAGCTCATCCAGCCACTGATTGAGTTTTTCTTGCTTCTGCCATTTCAGATCATTGTAATGATGCCTGCATTGTTCCCATTTATGTGGAATGCCAGTCACACTGGAGACAGGCTTGGCTAGACTGTTCTAAGCCTCCAATTTATATTTAGACTGGGCATAATCCCCTGCAGCAGCCTATGGCTGTGGCGCTTTATGAGGAGTGCAATAAATATTCTTGACTCCTCTACACCCCATCTTTGAACCCTGAATTAGGCACAATCCTTGCCAGCTCTTGCCATGTCTGCACAGGTTACCCAATAACAGTAAAAGTGTTTTCCTGCCAATTTGTAACATCATGTTATATGGCCAGTGCATAGATCCATACAACCATGACAACCAGTTTTGAGCAATGGTGAAATCAGTGTAACATTCCAAACAGAGATGAAGTTATTTTCTGAAATATGAAGAACAATGTGACAGTTGGCATTAATTTCTGATTTGTCTGCTACTATACCAGTTAAATGACTTGACTTTTAAGGCATGAACTGGGGGCATACATTTTATGACCTTATACACTGATAAAAGTAATTTGTACATTTTGTGATTCAAACCTATATAAAATACAGAATATATATTCTTCCACATAGATGCTCTTTCCTGATTGCCACAGTAAAAGTTGCTGTTAGATATGATCATCAATTATATAGATGCACTAAAGAGTGAGCAGTGCTACACTTCAATTAACCATGTATGTGTCTAACTTGACAAGCTCCTGATTTATGCATTCTCATGTGTGATGCAGGACTAATGTGTAACAATATACTGGAAATCAATATACTTGTACTATTTTCAGGTTAGGTTTCTTGGTTCTGGATCACACCACAGAATACATTCTGTTTTACAGCTATAATTGTGTTATGTGAGTTGTGTAGATGACTATCAGTAAAGTACGAAGTGTGTCTCAGTGCAGAAAAAAGTTCTAATTACAGAAACGTAATAGTCAGGATACCCCCAGTTACATATATAATTCATACGATATCAACTGCCATGCACAGTTAATATGTAGGGTCTACTTCACATTGTCATAAGCTGACAATATCGAGTCTGATATTGTCGGCATGACAATATCGAAAGTAAAGAACATTGCGCAAGTAAACAGAAATCTCCATAAGAGGAGATTTCCGTTTACCTCAATGTAGTGTGGTCTCGGAGTTGGTATACTTAAGTAGGGGAGGTGAGGTGGGTGCAACCCCCCGACACCATTTAGTTTTTTTTTTTCTTGTGTTTCTTTTTTTTACGTTATTTGATGTTTTACTTAATCAATCAATAAAGTTTGACCTTTATTGATTTGATTAATAAACTTTTAATAACGTGATATAGACGCACGCAATATGTATAATTATCTTTGTATTACTTTTATATAAATTAAAGTAGGACAGCATTAAGAAAATTTCAAGGGTGCTGGATTAGAACCTTGGCTCACCTGTATTTTGACCATGAACTTATACTGTTGCCATAGGGAAAGCTAGGCTATGTGTGCATTTTTTCACTCATTACTGTCCTGAGTACTGATCACTGCACAACACCACTTACTGTGTTTGCACAGAGGAAGGCAGAACAGCTAACAATGTTTAACTTCAAGATACATTGTATCTTTTTAGTCTGTGGGTGTTGTGTATCTGCAGGTGTTGAGTATGAGTGCTGACAGCGTGTTTGCATGAAGGAAGGAAAAACAAGTGACAATATATCTTTTTGCTAGTAGCAATATATCTTTGTTGATTACATTCATAAGGCATGTTTGTGCGCAGCAGAGTAATGCGTATATGAGACAGGCAAAGGCAAAATTGCATTTTCTGTCTAAAACTTTCTGAATATCATTTATGCTTAAAAATAATGTAAGACTTGAACCGTGGTCTAACCATCTTATGGCCTGTGTGCCTTAATGTTTTTACAATGTATGCTTCACACCCGGCTGATTCACAGCTGCAATTTATGCTGTCCATATCATCCAAGCTGATATTAAATTTAAAATACTGATTTGTTTTACCATGTGTGTGCCAGGCTATGCACCACACAAATATTAATATTTTAAAGAAAGCATTTGAAGACATGTACAATAATTTTACACAGTTACAGATTTGAACTTACATACTAATGAAACTATAAAACACATTGGGAGTGTGTTATCTCTCCTTTCAACAGACAGAGATTTGCATCCGGAAAGCAAGTTATGTGCATAAAAACAATTCCTGTTTCCTCTGCAGTATTAACAGGACATACACTTGTACATTTTTAAAGAAATAACAAACCCCAACCAAAGAGGCAGCAGAAAATAACAAAACACTCTGTTCAGACCACTGCCAAATGAGAAACCACAGATGCAGGTGAAACTTTAATCACAGAACATCAAGACTAAGCACTTTCACCATTGAATAATGGCATCATCAGAGTCAGCATATACATTTTTACTTGGCTGTACATGTTTGGCTTACATATTTATTGCAATGAGTAATCACACAACCATTCATGAATATCTTTGCAGAAATGCAGCCCTGTCATCTCTTTGTATCATGTTCATTCATTATTTCTGCTGTAATCTCAGACATACATTCTATAGTGTATTCTGTATCATTCTTCTTTAACTGTATGATAAAAGTACATGGCAGTGAAAAAAATTATCATCACAGGCAGGAGAGTTTGTGTACTATTGAACAGAAATGATAAATGTGTGCTGTTTATTTCCATTTAAACTCTTGCAAAAGTTACTTCTACACTTTGTAAATATATCCTGAGTGACACACCCACTGCATGGTAGGCAGTCTGAATTGCTGTTATGTCTTCCTTCTCTCTGTCGCTAATCATTCACATTTGCAATCCCTTAGCAGCTAGCCATGTTGGAGAGCCTACAATATGTTTACATCTGCTATACAAAGTCAAAAGTTTGGCATTCAGCAATTTTAATGAGTTCTTCATATTTCATTTGCATCTTCACTGTGCTCAGAGACCTGAATCTGCACTATAAAAAGGTTAACCTCTAGCTAGGGAACCTGAAGGTGAGGAGACTTGTGTATTTGGACAAAACATTGGATTGCTATTCCTTTGTTGTTGATTTATCTGCAGATAAGGTTTCTAATTTTACTAAGGTATGCTTGTATTATTCAAGTCCTTTCTAGGTTTTGTAACATTTTACAAATCAATTTATATATCCAGTAGAAAATAAAACTCTTCTCTGTATGCACTTCTTATAGTTCACTGTTGGTATAGGCATTTTTGGCATGAATTTACATTTCTGAGATGGACAGGTTATTAACTTTCATCAGAAGTGTTATTGGTAAAATTGTATTTTACAGTTCTCTGTGTTATTGCAGAGAAATGTAATGTACATGTCATTGACACAGATGCTATGCATCTGAAATAGCCCAGTGCCACCTTCAGGGGAGAGGTGGGCACAGTGTGAGGTGACTGACTTTTCTGTTCTAAATGTGTGCACATTTTGATAGTTGCGTGGAAAACAGATATACCAGTTTAATTTTGTGGTATTCCTTGGCTTGCATAAACCTTCATTTGTTTGTTGTTTAGGGGTGGGGGACCCATCTACCATTTGTCTGTTGCCAGAACAAAAGTGAGTTTCACATGCTTTTTTCTTAATAATGTGTAGATTTCCTGATATTACAGTGGGAAACATAATACTTTACTAAAGTAGCATTCCTTGGTTAGAACAAATGGTTTGTGTGTGAGGGTGAGGAAGGACAACCATATACCCTCCAGTTTTAATAACTGAAAATTGTGTTTCCATTGCTTAATGTTGACAAATGTGTATTTAAGAAAGACTTTTGTTAGGAGATATTTCTGTGTCGTATCCTTCTGTTTTATGTCGCATAGACTTATAGCACCTAATTTTACAAATCCATGTAATATCCCTTTCAGTGACTCTGAAAATGAAGTGATAATCCAGGCATTCAGGCACTATGGCACCTTCCTGCTTGACAGAGGACATGTGAATATGGCTGCCAGAATGCAGATTTGGACCTAGTTAGTGAATGACGTTAATGCACTAGGGGGTCATTCCAGGACTTATGATCAGCTGTGTCATCATGCCACTGATGGGATTTCATCAGCCTGGAGGAGACTAACTGCAGTTACCCATGAACAGCCAGCTACCAATCCCCCAGTGATACCAAATAAAGATTTTCTGTCCTCTGTCAGAAATCCAGACAGCTCATCGGAAACTGCACACCAGCACTTTTTTGGTATCAGTGCTGATGTGTCTAGGATAACAATGATGTCCCAGGAACAACTTTTGGGTAAGCTTACATATGGCAAGTCTAGATATGATTGTATAGTAAAATATTTAATTTGAGTAATACTTCCTGAGGGGATTTTTTCCTGTACTTATTGATAAGTTAATAGATTTATATGACACAGTTGTTCATTACACATGGGATGCAGGTAGACATGTCAACCAAGTTTCAGTTAAAACTATTCTTACAAGACATATAGGCAATTGTGTAATCACTTTTCCCCTGTGTTATTTCCATTGTGATATTTAATTTGCATACTTCCCTTGCTCGTTCCTTCCAGGACTATCCTCCCTACAAAGTGTGGAGTCATCTGCACATGGTAAGCAAAATATGTTTTTTTTTTTTTTTGCTTATTGATGACCATTTCATCAGATATATGCATTTTTCTGTATGTGTGATGTTGGTTTAATGAGTGTCTGTACTGCTGTGCCATCTGTAATAGTGGGGCCAGTGTTAGTTTGTTATCATATAAATAGTTTTAATATTTATTGTATTATTAATTTTGTTTCTGTGTTTGCTGCTTATTATTGCAGGTGATCCTGACAGTTGAAGTGTAGGACTCATACCACCTGATGTTGGAGGATCAGTAGCCTTTGATGATGTTGGTGGCCAAACAGAGGCACAGTCGGGGGGGAGGTACAGAGGTTGAATCTGGCACTGGGGTTGACATTCAGCCATCCCCTAGATTTTTCTGTCAGATGCAGTCAGCATGCCTACACATTCTGTTCACAGAGCCCTCAAATATTGGACAGGTGGAGAATGAGACAGTTGATCAGGGTATTGTGCTTATGCAGCTGCAGTGCAGGATGACTCTGGCCATAGCTAAATTGTGGTCAAGGTGTCACACAGGAGAGTTGTTAGGGGTGCTCAGAGAAGGCCTGCTGTCCACCCTCCACCTGATCCTAGTGTGTCATTATGTGCCATTTGACATATGTTTAGGGAAGTCATGGCGGTACAGGAACATTCCATTAGGGCCTCTGGGGACATGCTTTGGGTTGTAGAGATAGCACAGTCTGATGTGCATGGCTGCCTCAACCAAGTGGCTGATTCAATAGATCAGATGAATGACACACTGGAACAGGCAGTGTCTGTGATAGAACATCTACGAGGGGATTGCATCCACATAGATGTAGGTCAGCATCATCATCTGCTGTTAGCCAACATGGTTGTCCCCAGTAATGTCCCAGTAGTGGCACAACTTCCACTGCACCATCAGGGGTTGGGGTGTCTGCTCCCAGATGTGGTAGGCTATGAGGAGAGCACATACAGCAAACATCAGTCACATTCTGATAGCACCAGCACATTTTACAATGGGCATTGACATGCCAGTGCAACTCTTGGCAGAGTCCGTTTTTGCATTTGGGGGTGATGATGATGAACTGTTAACTCTACCATGCACGGCTCAGACCTATCTGACATGCCAGGATGCAGAGATTGCACATAGCTTGGCTGTGTTCTTGCAGACACTCACATGCATGTTTCACCTCAAGTGCCCATACAGGCACACACACATAACATGTACATGGGTCATTTGTAAGGCTTGCATCTCATTCTGTTTCATTGGCCATTTGATAATTATCTAAATTTCTGCCTGCCTGTCTTTCTTATTCACTACCTTTTGTGTAAGCCTTTGGCTCCTGATCTCCAAATAACACCCTGTGCAAATGATGATAACTGTACCATCTCCTTGTTTCTGTCTTTTGGATTCAAGGATACATGTGTCTTTTTTCTGATGTACAAAGTAAATAGCTGACTGAGTGCTTAGTATTTTTGTGTTTGTGATGATATTTTGAAAATTGTACTGCTTCTTACAGGTTTTGTATTTCATGTATATTTGATGCATGAGGCCTACTAGTTAATAAAGAGCATACATCTATTGACATAAGTCAGTCTTGTCACATATTGATGTCATTGCTGCAAAACGCACACACCTTCTACTTAGGTACGTTAGCAAGTAAAAGTATGCAAGAATCTACCATTCGTTTGTGTTCTTACTCATTTACTTTTCTGTTCCAGGTTCAACATTTACCTCTATAGTCCTGCAGTTACAAGTGTTTTAATTCGGGGATGACTCTGTGTGATGCTAGCAGTACACAGCCATTACATGGGCAAGTAAAGGTTGTAAGCATTACTGTGCATCAATTTTACTATATGAATGTGCATAGGATAAACAATGTACCTCTTAGGTGGTCAGCATGTATGCTAGCAATTGCATCTTAGCCAGGGCGAGGGTATATTGTGCATGCCTACATTCTCCTAAACCCACAGTGGCTGGTGGTCCCCCTTCTGAATCCTCATCTGTTTGTGGCTGAATTTGTCTTGCTAGTTTCTTCCTCTTGATATTCCTGCTGAAGCTATTTTCTCAGGATAATATTGTGAGGGATAGTTCGGACAGTGAAAATGTCAGCACAAGTACTGGGATCATACTGCAGCACCCCCCCCCCCCGATGTATCTTGGCACCAGAAACATGACTTCAGCAGCCCAAACACATGCTCTGTGATATTTTTTGTTTCAGCATGTGCCTCATTATAGCTTTCTTTGATGGGTGGGTATGTGCATTTTTGATGGCCATCATCAGCCATGATTTGAGCGCATACCCTGCATCACCCAATAAATAAACTTGTGGGATAGCCCCTGCTTGAAATCCTCTGGTAGAGCTGAGAGTTGTGCTAGATATGGGAGCCATGCTAACTACCAGGTTTGCCCACACACACATTCAGAATGATTCCCTTAGCATTACACATGACCTGGCCGTCAATGGAGTGGAAGCCCTTTCTGTTTATGTACACTCTTCCCTGTTTCCTGGGTGGTGCTTTGATCACAATTTGCATATAGTTTATGGCACCGAAGACTTCAGGAAATTGTGCTACAGGTTAGAAATCCTGCATAGATGTCACTCTATCCTGAGGGGTATGGGGATTGTAGTGACTGTCATGTTGTAACATAGCATTCAGGAATTGATGTAGGATCCTATATGCTAATCCCTGTGACACTCCCAGCATGGCCCCTGTTAATCTCTGGAAGGTTCCTGCAGCTAATTTTGTAAGTGGTACACATACCTTAGTCTCCACATGTATTGGTTACCCTCATTTTGCCCTTATTCTCAGTTGAGGACGGCAGAGGCTACAGGTTTCTTATAGTGTGTCTCTATCCACCCTGTAATGCTCTACTATTTCTACCTCATGCAGACCATGAAAAGATAACTGGGGTCTAAACACCCCTCTCCTTCTTGGCTGGTGTCTAGTTTCTGTGTCTGCATTCTAAGAGGTTTTGGGATTCAAGGCCAAAACCTACACTGAGTGCACAAGATTGCTTTATAGCTTGTTGAATAGGTCCTCCTTTTTGGATTGGTTGATTAGCATACAGTTCAGCTGCTTATGTTGTAATTAGCATGCCATGAGGTTTGCCATATAGAGCTTCTTACTTAATACAAATCAGTGTGCTACCAAGACACACACATGGTTTTAGTGAGCCATATAGACTTTATTGAATCTAGCCCCTACTCCAGCTGCCACTACCTTCAGTCACCTGAATACATAATATAATCTATATCCTTTTTAAACATTCCCTTTTAGTAAGCTTAAGCTTTCCACATTGCATCACGTATTCTATCACCTTAATATTTTCTGTTATATTTTTCTTTTTCTTTTCTTGTCTTACCTTAAAGTTAAAGTCCCCCATAAGTACCATTGGCATATTTACTATCACAGTTTTTATTTCTTCAAACATTTTTTTTTCTTTTCAGTATGCTTGCAAACATATATATTGCTATTGCCATCACGCAATTTCCATTTTTTTTCTGATGTCACATATCATCACTCTTCCTGTTATTACAGTCATTACATTCATTATCCTCACTTTTATTTATTTATTTTATTTTACATTTGTTTACTGAGAAAGTCCAACTGGAAACGTCCTTTTTCCGTGGAGGCTTGCGGAGAAAAGCTTCACAATGAACATCTAAGATATAAATATCAGTAGTAGCCATGGGACAAAGAAGTTAATTTAAAACAGTAACTTAGTCACAAGCAACTAGACGTAATTCATCTAGAGTTTAATAATAAGCAAAGAGAGCAGTTATATACTTCTGTGTAAATACATAAGAGCTCAAAGTGACATCACTAAAGTCTAATGTTTACACAATAATCTAAGGAGATTCCAGCAATTATACATTTTTGTGTGAGAACCTAAGAGATCCAAGTGGCATTACACATTTCTGAATATCTAAAAGCACTTTACACTTTTTCTGAATTTGAATTACAGAAGAAATGACATATCTTGCCCTGATATCTCATTAGCTCTACATTAGTATAGTACTATGGTTATTAGTATGCAAAGAGGCATAGAATAGAGCGATGGAAAAGATCTGGTCCATAAGTGAATCAAGGGAATAGCAGAGTTAGATGAAGGGGTTAGTCTGGAGCAGTGCAAGAACACAGCCATTTATTGAGTAAGTGGGGGTTTAGTGCTGTTTTAAACTGGGTTTGAGATTTTGTAATGTATTTATTTGTATGTAATTTATTTGTAATGTTTTCTGGTAGAAAATTCCATATTTTTCCAATATCATTTGCGAACAGAGAATCTCCTTGATTTTTGGTTATGTCAGTTTTATGTGGTATTTGTTACTTGAACGTAGGGTTCTGTTAGTGGCATATGGTTCAAGTAATAATTGTAGGGCAGGTGTTTTCTCAAGTTCATAGAGGATTTTATGGGCCATGGCTAACTATTGGTGGTGAAGGAGGTGGGGGAGCTCTGGCCAATTGAGTTGCTTAAATGCTATACAATGGTGAGTTCTGGCTGATAAGTTTGTAGCATACCTGGCAATTTTATTGTAACAGGTTTCAAGTTTAGCTAGCTCTAATTTTTTTAGATTAGTGAGTATAGGAGCTGCGAACAGTAGTGTGGAGATTGAGACTGAGCAATGGTAGCTTTAGTATTGTAGTGAAGTAGTGTTTATTTCTATACAAGGTTCTGAGTTTTTTGTGTACTTTTTCTATTGTTTGGGAAATCTGAATATCAAATTTTAGGTTGCAATCAGTTTCAACTCCTAAAAGTTTGGTGTGTGGTGATGGGGGATGATGGTGTTATTTAGTGATATGATGTTGAAAGCGTTAGAGGGAGAGGCAGGTTTTGGGGGATGGAAAATCATAAGTTTAATTTTTGGGGGGTTTAGAATTAGTTCAGAGGTTGTAAGCCAAGTCTCAATTGCTAGAAATGATTGTTGTGTTAAGTTTTGAAGTTCTTGAATTGAGGAAGCTGCAGATATCACTGTTGAATCATCTGCATATTGGATGAGAGAGGCTTGTGGGGTTGAGATGTGAAGGTTATTTGTAAATAATGAAAATAGTAGTGGGCCTAAGACTGAGCCTTGGGGGGCACCTCACTTCATCTTTGGTTATTAACAACCCCAATACAGAGCATGTTTATATCCTACTGACCATATAATCTTTTCCCAATACAACTTCAGATTTTATTTTCTTGTGTAACTAGCGACCACAATGCACCTGTGTTTATCTTCTTGCACAATTCGACAACCAGTAAGCCCCTTACTTCATTTATTGTACTAATCACACCAAGTCCCAAATGCCTACATAACCCCTTTCCTTTTTTGCATCTTTTTTCCTCCTGTTCTTTTTCTCTCTCAATATTTCACACTCCCTTCCAATTCATTTAAATGATTTTTGCTTTTGTTCTTCCCATGTTCCCGAGTTATCATAATCCTCTTCTTCAATAGTCAACTCTTCATACTTATTTTCTGTTTGTATCTTTTATTATTCCTTCCACTTGCTGATTTTTTTACACATTAAGTCATATTTCTGTCACTTTCTTCCTCTCTTACATCAGCCATTTCTATTTCTTTCTTAATATTGTTTTACATACTTGTTTTCCCCCTCTCAGTTTCTTTTTCCTGTATCTGTTTTTGCATTACTGGGCATTCAAACCAAAAGGTGCCAGACTAGTTACATTTCCTACCAAACGGTCTATGGGTACTATCAGTATTGCCTTACTCCTCACATTTCATTCATCTTGTTTTTGTTCATTCCTGAACCAAATGTTTTTCATCCTCGCAATATCAGCAGGCCTTCAGTTTAACCCAATACCTAACAGTTTCTCTTTACCCATTCACTATTACATTACTGGAAATATGTTGATATTTTCCATCATCCATTTTCAGTGTGACACAAATTTTCATCTACTTGTCCATACATTTCTGTTATTATACATATTGCTTATGTCATGCACTTTATTACATTTTGTCTGAAAAAAATAAGTTAAAATTCTTCCATTTCTGAATTTCATTGTCTGTTTCCTTTTTAACCGAAATCTAACATTCTGAAAAATAGTCATTCCAAGGTGTAAGCTATTTCTGTTTTCTATTTCACAAATAAACTGTGTTTTCACCTGAAAAAGTTTCAAACAACAATTTGTAGAAGTCTTCTGGCCCCTAATATAGCAAAGGTTTTATGTCTTTTAAATTAAATCTTAATGGCAGTATAATATTCTTCATAGTGCCATATTTGTCAGCAGTAGCACTGGTTTTACTAATTTTTCTTGTCACCGGTCTTTTTTTTTTCTGAGGCTGCCGCCCTTCTGATCCTGTCAAGCACCTCTCTTCACTTAGAACACTGCTTCTTGTTTCTTGACTTAATGCAACTTGCATATGGTTTCTTTGTTTCACATCTGGTATCTGTAGTATCCAGTTGTAGAAACATGTTCTTAAAGCCAATTGCTCCATCAGCCAAATACAAATCTGTGCTTTCATCCTCTGTAATCTGCTTTTTTACAATATAACCTGTCCCTGAAATACTTGATCCATCACAGCACTGCATCTCATCTCTACTCCCTCATCTGGTTCTTTTTCCCTCATTAAATTCTCCAACACCATTGTATCCAGACATCCACTCTACAGGTCCATAACTATGCTTTCATCTCTAATTTGATTGTTCTCTCCAAATGTTCTCCAGCACCAGTGTTTTCTTGTTCATCCATCTTGGAATTTCCCCAGTGCCCTGGCCAATTTTCTCCTAGATGAGATGAATCCCACCTCTGGTCTATCTGGAAAAGAGCCAATTGATTTATTGGGATTAAGCTGGTAATGAAGTGCAAATAAAATAAAATAAAACTAAACACAAACACACACACACACACACACACACACACACACACACACACACACACACACACACACACACACACACACACACACATGTATGTATATATATATATATATATATATATATATATATATATATATATATATATACATATATATATATATATATATATATATATATATATATATATGTATATATATATATATATATATATATATATATATGGGTCTACTTTGTTTCATTGAAAGCTCATTTCACTGAATTTGAATTCACCCTGACAAAATCACTGAAAGCTCAAATTACTGAAAACTCATTTCACTGAAGTGAAGTACTGGCACTGTGTAGAGTACTGTAAGGCAAGTAAAAGGTATATGCTTTTTTCCCCACTGTAGTGTAGTCCTGGGGTTAATATATGTAGTTAGGGGTGTGTGGGCAGTGACCCCCCAGATTGGGGGTGTGGGGGGTGTAGTTTAGTTTGGGTATATGTTATCTTCTGGAAAGAGACATTGGTGTTGTAAATATGCATGTCTCTGGTTTAAAATGTATTGTTTTTAAGCTTTCAGTGCAATATAAAACAAAACCTAACTAGGTGGTGGGTAAGGCTTGACCCCCCCCCCCCAATGTGGGAGTACTTGACAGAATTTATCAAGGGGTAAGAACAGAAATAAAAATAAGACGAGGCCTAATGCTTTTTGATCTTTAACAAGACTTTTATTTGGGTAAATGTAGTTTTCTATGAGTGGCGCTGAAAAATAGAAGCGTGGGGGACATTTTTAGAAAATGGGTGAGGGTTTCATATTGTAGGCTTGAACCAGAGGTAATAGTTAATGGAGGGTACCTAAAGTTTGGCAGTACAGAAAGGGAAAGGGCAAGAATGTCTTCTGTCCTCTGGTTTATGCATACAGAGTATCTCTCATTAGCATCACATTAATTATTCAGAATTTATTGGAAGGAAACACCTGGATGGTTGTGCAGCTGTGATGTCTTTTTGATCATGTAGGTATTGGTTTGTGGTTGTGCTCACATTTTGTCTGTGTTTGGTACTGGAGCTGGAACAGCTATGTGTCCAACAACACCACTAACTCCTATGCCATGTAGTGCCATACACTGCCATACACTGCCTATGCTCTTGATCTGATGCTGTTTTTGCTCAGCTGCTATGCTGTGTTGAACAGTACTGCAGCTGTTGGTGTCATCAACATGAAGTTAAATTGTTCATCCTTTCTTTAGTCTGCACTTGAAATGCATAGCTTGATGACACATACAAGACATAGTTCCATCACATAGGTTCATGGGTTCACTGGAGGTTACTAGGCTAATGGCTCTTGGGCTTTAACAAGCCTAGCCATGTAATACCCTTATTTCTTAGTTGACCATGGGTAGATGGTCATTGTTAACAGAGCGAATCACTGATTAGCACCGAATGCCCCTGTCCATGAGGGACATAGGTACCACCTCTGGGATGAATTTATGGTCTCCTATTTAATTGTCAAGGTTGCAGTTAAATAGAGTCATTGAGGAGCTCTGCTCCACATGAAGTGGGAGTTTATTCCAGAGAATCTGCAATCTCTGGGAGACATATCTGTTTCTCCAACAAGTTCTGTTTATGTCACAGGCTAGGTTGATATCCCTGGAGAAACTGACTCTTGTTCCATTTGATTTGCAGTCATTTCCATTAGGACAGGGTCAGAGATTACTCTGTAGGCCAGGCACAGGTCACCTTTCAGCAACTTGTTGGATACAGAGACAGGGCCTTCAGTTTTTCTGTATAGGTCATATTTTGGAGGCCCTCAAGTTTCTTGGTTACAAACCTCTGTGGTATCTCCAGTTGTTGCAGGTATCTGGTGAGATATATGCAAAGGGGAACACTGTACTCAATTAATGACCTGAGGGTCAAGTATAGAGGAGTTATAATATCCTTAGTCTTGGATGTGATTCCCTTATTTATGACATGCACAACATAGAAGGCTTTGTTTACCGCTGTGGAGACATAGTGATCAATGCTTAAATTGCTGCCTACTCATGCTCCCAATTCTCTCACCACTATGTTTGAGCTTAGGGGGGTGCTATCTATAATGTAATTTTCAGGGGCCATTTCTTTGTCAAAGGTGATAAAGACACACTTTTTTGCATTTAGTTTTAGACCGTGACTCTGTGTTAGACCCTTTTGTAATATGCAAACATCATTAAAGGACTCAATGATTGCACCTAATTTGCAGTCATCTGTGAACCTAAGACACAGGCCTTCTTCTTTCACCTGGATATCCAAAAAATGGATTCCAAATAGTAGAGGGCCCAGCACAAATCCATGTGATATACCACTGGTAACTGGTCTACTGGTGGAGGTGAAATCCCCAACTTTGACAGTATACATTCCGTCTGTGAGCCAGTTTGCCACCCATCTAGTGACATATGGATTAATTCCTAGCTGGGAGAGTTTCTCAATGATATCTGAGTAGGGGATTGTGTTGAAGGTCTTGGCTAAGTCAAGATAGACAATATGTACTGCTTTGTCTTCATCCAGGGCTTTGGTGATATTCTTGAAGAAGTCCACCTGGTTTAATAAGCAAGACCTGCCCTTAACGAAGCCACACTTGGTAAGGTTAAAAGTTTGGAGGATCTCCTATGTCCTTGTTAAGTTTCTTCCTTTTGTCATATAGCCTGTTTATAATTGTGGTCCACCAGGGTGGCCTATTTCTTTGAGAGGACCTGGTTTTGATCCTGACAGGTACCGCCAAGTCTATACAGTTGTTTAAATGCCTATACAGGGCATTTGAGTATTCCTCTGCACAGGAAAGTGTTTGTGAGTCATGGACTGTGGAAAGTGACTTTACTTGCTCCCTACTCCATACCTAGACTCTTCCAGCTATGTGCTATAGTATGAAGTTATTTCTGGGTGATTAGGAAGTTTTGTGGATCACTTAGGGCTGTGATGTGTGGTTTTTACTATGTATCAGCCCTACACAGTTGCAAACTGTGCCTGTGAGTAAATCCCAAAGTTTTGAAAGCAGCATTCAGAGTAAGTGTTTTTGAAGCAAAGCCCCAATGCCGACCATGGGGGGCATCATGTCATCCGACAACTTTATATTACAGCAATATAGTTGCTATCGATCAGAGTAAGGGAGATGTCTGGGTGAGACCTTGATTTTTTACAGTGTGCTTAAGTAGTTTCACATTACTACACAATTGTCTGTCATCTAAAACAAATACTCCTAATGGTTCTACATTAACGTAAGTATAATTACACACTTAGTCTCTCTACTATGCTGATTGCCATTTCATATTTGTTGTTACAGCTGCTCTCCGTCAATCCATTTTATGCAGCCTCATCTCTTGCCTAGTAAAGACAGCAGTGCTTGAATGCTGCCTTTACATTATCTAGAGCAAAGATACATTTTATTAAGGTTACTAAGGCAGACAATTTTTGTTTGTTTTTATTTTTGTTTATTTATTTATTTTAATTGGAGATCTTTACAAATCACAGGCAAATTGTGCAAGGAACAGAATGTGAAAGAAAGGCAGATTGCAATCCAGTTCTAATACACTAAAGTAAATTGAGTTTTAGAATAACTTTTCATCAGTTTATATTGATGTTGACAGTTTCTTACTAATCTAAAAAAATGAAAATTCAGCTATTAATTTAAGCTACATTCTCTCATATCAGTGAAGCTGATTAGATACAGCAGTTCAATTACGAATGACAAGCACAATAATCATCATTATTTGGAGAAAGGCATAACTGTAACCATAACTATACTGATGGATGGCTGTCAAGGCACTGAGATAAAAATGTGATTTATTTTCGGTGCTAATCAGTTTGCTGTAGCTGTTGTCCGTGTGACGTGATTGAGCCGACATCAGTTCTTAGTGAAGAAGAGTAGACATGCCATGTGTTTGCTGTCACCTGATTATCAGAAAGGAATTTATTTTGTCAGTCTTGAAAGTAAATTGAATTGTTTCTTTCTAGCAGCAGATCCCTGAAGTAACTATTACTCAAAAGGAATATATGTAATATCACACTTCTAAAAGGAATGACAATTGCTGTAATCCTAAAACACAGAGCTAAGCAGCAATGGTGTCATCTGTTTTAAAGAATCTTTTATGTCACTGACAGAGCCTGAGATACTTAAGCAGTACATGCAGCAGTAGAGAAGGCAGCAATGACATTGGGGAAAAAAAATGAAATTACGAAATTCTCACTATTTCCAACTGCGCTTTACATTTCAAAGTTATGTTTAATGACAATCTTACTGGAGTCACATAGATAAATGCATTACACATCTCAATAATGTTTTGTAATGTAAGTATAGAATATAGTTAAATGTACGCAAATCCTTATGTCCTTCATATGTTGAAGGTAGTTTTTTTCTGGTGGAGAATGTGGATTTGTAAAGAATTTGATGATTGCCTTGTTTGTCAAAGAAGTGGATTTTATTTTTGTGTGCTTTTAAAGCATGTGATTCTCTACAGTATGTCATGTATCCCTTAAAATGGTTATGAATTTAGAGGGAAGAAAGGTCAGTGGTGCTAAACACTGAGATGCTTACTTTTGAGGACATTCAGAGGCTAAAATGAATTCCCAGTATTTTAAATATATATATATATATATATATATATATATATATATATATATATATATATATACATATATATATATATATATATATATATATATATATATATATATATATATATATATATGGGTCTACTTCGAATAACCGAAGCGCCATGTCACCGACACCCGGAAGACCGAGACGGAATGACCGAACAGGTAGGTTATCGAAAACACGATATCCCGACAGCTGAAAGACCGACAATGGCAGCGTGTGAGCGCGATCCGGTAAGTGTGTGAAAGTGAAAGATTTAGGATTGGGGAGCGGACAGGTAAGTGTACGATAGTGAGGGATTTTAGGTTAGGGTGTGGGAAAGGTGAGTGTGTGTTAGTGTCGGACTTAGGGTTCCGGTAAGGTAAGTGTGTGATAGTGACGTCGTGTAGTGTAGGGAAGGGTTAAGTGTGTTAGGGTTAGTATGCAGGTGGAGTGAGTGTGCGATAGTGACGGGCTTAATGTTTTAGGGTGGGTTAAGTGAGTTAGGGTTAGGGTGCAGGTAGGGTAAGTGTGCGATAGTGACGGTGTTGAGGTTTAGGGGTGGGTTAAGTGAGTTAGGGTTAGGGTGCAGGTAGGGTAAGTGTGCGATAGTGACGGTGTTGAGGTTTAGGGGTGGGTTAAGTGAGTTAGGGTTAGGGTGCGGGTTGGGTAAGTGTGCGGTAGTGTCGGACGTTAGGGTTAGGGTTTAGGTTAAGGTTAGTGGATATGTTATTGTGTGCAATGTGTAGTTGACGTTTTTTGTGTCGGTGTAGTGGTGTTCGGTTTTTTGAGTTGTTGGTGTTTGTCGGTGTTGTGTGTTTTCGGTTGTTTGGGGTCGGTAACTTGTGTGTCGGTGATAGAAAGTAGACCCATATATATATATATAGAGAGAGAGAGAGAGAGAGGAGAGAGAAAGAATTTACTGTGACAAACTTGAACAATAATAATAAATTCATAAGCAATAAGCACTAATATGTGCCCTAAATGGGGGGCAAGGCTCAGAGACTGGTATTGTAGTTCATCAGCATTGCATGATTCAGTGTTTTTTCTTTTTTATTGCTGGATTCAAAGTTCTAGTATACTTGTTTGTCCTAGTAAACAAACACATGCACACAGAAACACACACACACACACACACACACACACACACACACACACACACACACACACACACACACACACACTTACTACCTCGCCCCAAAATATGAAAATATATGCACAATATGTAAATATATATGCACATACACACCTTGCACAAACATGCTTGTATGCAAGCACATGCATATTTTTTACGGTATACCTTTCTGGCTGGAAAACATCATCGTAGGCCAACCCCAATTACTTAAAGTGTGATTAGCCAATCCTGAGGCCGTGTTCAAAGTATAAGAATAATGTTGACGTTGTTGACAGTTGCTCTTCTGTCAACATCAGTCTGTTGTGGTGCACAACAGCATGTCATTGATTCTTGAGCTGAACCAGTTAGGAAAAAAGAAATATGTGGCTGATGTCACTTTTGACAAAAATGTAATTTAGTAATGCATTTATGACGTTTACCCTTAACACATGTTGTGTGCTAATGTAGTGCTACAGCTGATATTGATAAGTATCGATAAGGAAAAATTTCACAATTATATGTGCAAATTTGTCATACCAAGGCACACATACCCTGAAACTGCCAGTCTCAAGAAAAGACTCACATTCTGTCCCACCTATGTGTAGATGTTGAAGATCTCCAAAATTACTACCATCCATGCTATTTCAAATAAATCCAGTACCCTTCTCTTCTGCATCAGAGTCTTTGTCTCATAAAGAAAGTAGATGCTCCTCTCTGGGTGTTTTGGACAGTGGAAGGCCTACCTCCCATGCTACCATAACCAATTGAATTCTGCCTAGGTTTACTCCTTGCATGGGACATCATATCCTTAGCTCTTTTCCTGCACCATGTAAAGGTGCAGTTCCTTCCACTTTGGCATTTATGTTAGCCATAACTTTATTCCACACCTTATCTCAGTCTGCCTGTTTTGCATCCCCTCCCCCCTTTTCCAGAAAGCCATTATCCATAAATCATAAGTGCATCCATGATGATATGGCTTTCTTCCCTAGTGAAATTGTCTCTCCTGTGTCATGTTGCCTGATGATGTAACATATCATATACGTTTTGTAGTAATTGTTATATCCAAATCTTTTCCACATTGAAATAGTTCTGTTAAACGTAACTCAATAGGTAACACAACATTATTAAACTTGGTTTTGCACATGACATTTATGATAAGACTCCTTTCTGTTTTGTGTTGCTTCTTTTTTTAACACTTTTAGTGTGAAGATGTGACTGTATATATTGTAAATGGGGTCTATAAAGGAGTGACAGAATGGTGGGAAAAGGCAATGGTAACAAATTTGCATGGGGGGGGTCACTATCTAAAATGCAGTAAGTCTGGATGCACCTTGGTCCTGAGCATTTCCATTGTCAGTTACCACAGTCTGCAGTAGATAACTGCACTGATGCTGACTTACTGAATATTAGTAGAATATAATGTTTTTAAACAACAAAGAAAGTAATATGCATAGCTGCAGTACTAATAACAGTAATAAGGTATTAAGATGCATTGTTTTATGATTTATGTTAAGGATATTTAAGATTTAAGGTTTTAAGTACAATATTATTCTGACTAAGTCAATTAAATTACTAAAGCACTAAACAATACTTCTTTGCATTGTCAATGTTTATTTTATTTGCTGGATAATTTTACAACTTCTTTGGAAATCAGTCATCTAAGTTGCCTTGTATTAGAATATAAATGAAAACCAAGAAAGATATGAGAGTTTTATTCACAGTAATCACTGATGTTATTTGTTTCATCACAATTAGCAATTCAGCTGCAGGACTTATCAATGTGCAGGATGTGTTAAAGAGGTGCTTTCCCTTGGGTTTACAGGAGCTGCAGAAGAGTCCAGTACATCTTTGTGGCAATATCAGAGCAAGGCAATCTGTACTATTAATTTACATTAACTTAAAATACATAAGGCATTGCAAAGGAGCAAACTCTGTTAAGTTAAAGCATAGGACTGAATTCAATAAAGCCTACATGGCTTGCTAAATCGATGTGCTCATCGCACCATGATGTGCACATGATTGCATGCTGATTTGTGTTCAGTATGCAGCTCTACATGTCTTGTAGGGCTACACAAAACCAATAAACATTGTGGCGTGCCAATTACAGCATAAGCAGCTGAATTGTATGCTAATTAACCAATCCACCTAGGAGCTATTCAACAATTTATAAAGCAATCATGTACAGTCTGTGCAAGTTTTGAACTCAAATTCCAAACTCTACTGGAATACAGCCATGGAAACTACTCTACAGGGAAAGAATGTGAGGAGCTGCTGCTGCTCTTCCATAAATGTGTGTGCAACAGGCCCAACTCTATGCTGCTGCTGATGATGATGATAGACCTCAGCCAAGAAGGAGAAGGGTGTTTTCACCCCATTTAACTCTTCATAGTCTGCATGAGCTGGAACTAGTACAGCGCTACAGGGTGGCTAGAGACACACTATATGGACTCTGCTACCTCTGTTGTCCTCAACAAAGGAGCAAGGACAAACCAAGGGGAACCAGCTCTTATGGAGATTAAAGTATGTGTAGCACTTAGAATATTGGCTACAGAAACCTTCCAGAGACCAACAGGAGATGTGCTGGGGTTGCACAGGCATCAGCATCCAGGATCCTATATCAGTTCCTGAATCCTATGTTACAGCATGCCATTGACTGCATACATTTTCACCATATCCCTGGGGGCAGAGCTACAACTATGCAGGTTTTCTACCCTGTAGTACACTTTCCTGAAGTCTTAGGTGACACAGACTGCACAAACATTGAGATCAAAGCACCAACCATGGAACAGGGAAGGGTGTACATAAACAGAAAGAGCTTCAACTCCATTAACTGCCAGGTCATGTATAATGTTAAGGGAATCATCCTGAATGTGTGTGTTGGCAACCATGGCAGTTACCACGACTCCCATATCTGACAAAGCTCTCAGCTCTACTAGACGTTTTCAAGGGAGTTATCTCACAGGATAATTTATTGGGTGACACCGAATATACATTTGAACAATGGCTGATGGCGCCCATCAGAAATACACACATCCCCCACAGAAGAATGCTATAATGAGGCACATATTCAAACAAGAAATGTCACAGAGCATGTGTTTGGGCTTCTAAAGTCACAGTTCTGGTGCCTAGATATATCAGAGATAGCTCTGCAGTACAATCCCAATACCTGTGCTGAAATGTTCACTGTCTGTGCTATCCTTCACAATGTTATCTTGAGAAAACAGTTCAACACGAACACCAAGGAGAAGGAGGACACATTCCACCACTACTAGCAAGGTCAACACAGCCACATGCAGTTGAGGACTCAGGGGGGGAAACACCAGCCACTATGAGTGTAGGTAGATGTAGGTGTGCACAATATGCCCTGGTCTGGTCAACACGCAATGGACAGCACACATGCTGACCACCTAAGAGGTACAACTTTCATCCTATGCAAATACATACAGTAAAATAGATGCCAGGCAATGCTCACAACCTTTACTTATCCATGTGATGGATGTGTATGCCTAACATCCCACAAAGTCAACCCCAAATTAAAATATTTGTAACTGCAGGATTGTCAAGGTAAGTACTAAACCTGCAACAGGAAAATAAATGGGTAAGAACACAAATGAATGGCAGATCATTGCATAGTGTTACTTGCTAAGGTGTGTGAGTTTTACAGCAATGACATCAACATGTGATAGGACTGACATGTCAATGTCAATAGATGCATTCTCTATCAACTAATAGGCCTCATGCATCAGAGATACAAACAATAAAAAACCTGTAAGAAAGAAGGACAGTTTTCATAAGACCATCACAAGCACATACATACATACTAAGCACCCAGTCAGCTACCCAGTCTTTGCATCAAAAAAAGACTTATGTATCCTTGAATCCAAAAGATAGAGTCAAGGAGACTGCACAGTTATCATCACTTGAGCAGGATGTTGTTTTGGGGGGACAGGAGGCCAAGGCTGACACAAAAAGTAACTGAGTTTGCGTGAGTAAGAAAAACAGAGAGGTAGAAATTTAGATAAATTATCAAACAGCCAATGAGACAGAATGAGCTTCAAGCCTTATGAAAGACCCATGTACCTGTCATGTATGTGTGTGTCTGTATGGGCACTCAAAGTGAAACGTGTGTGTGTCTGCAAGAACACAGTCAAGCTCTGTGCTAGCTCTATGTCCTGGCTGTCAGACAGGTTGAGATGTGTATGGTAAAGTTAACATTTCATCATCGCCACCCCTGACTGTGAGAACTGGCTGGATGTGCCAGGAGTTGCACTGGCACATTCATGCCAATGGTTAGATGTGCTGGTGCTATATAAACATGACTGATGTCTGCTGGATGAAGTCTCCCCGTGAATACACACAGAATTAGGGCCCAATGTCCTAATAAGTCTGGGTGTAGACACCTCAAACACTGATGGAGCAGTGGAAGTATTACTACAATGAGAATGTGATCAGGGATGGCCACACTGGCTAACAGCATGTGATGCTGCTGACCTACATCCACATGGATGCTGTTCCCCTCCCAGAAGATGTTCCATCACAGACACTACTCATTCCATCATGTCATTCATCCTATCCACTGGATCAGCCACACAGCAGAGGCAGTCACCCACATCAGCCTGCATCACATCTACAACCACCCTAGGCATGTCCTTGAAGGCCCTTGCAGAATGCAGCTGTGCCCCTATGATGGCCCTGAATATACATCAAGTGGCATGTAATGACACACAAGGATCAGGTGGAGGGTGGACAGCAGACCTCCTGACCTTCCTGCATGGCATCTCGCCCACACTTTGGCTCTGGTCATAGTCAACCGGCAATGAAACTGCAGTAACCACACTATCCTGATCAACACTCTCACCCTCCACCTATCCAATATCTGAGGACTCAGTGGAATAGGTATGCGTAGGCATACTGAATATGTCTGATGGAAATCCAGTGGATGGTTGAATATCAACTTCAGTGTCAGACTGAACCTCTGCACCCCCTGATTGTGCCTCTGTTTGTCTACCATCATCATCAGAGACTACCGATTCGCTAATATCAGGTGGTAAGAGCCTACACTTCCACTCTCAGGAGCACCTGTGATTATAAGCAACAAACACAGAAATGAAATTAATACTACACTAAATATTAAACAATTTACATGATAAATTAATACTGGTCCTACTATCACAGATGGTACAGCAATACAGACATTCATTACACCCACCTCACACATACAGATAAATGCATAGTCATCAATATGAAAAAAAAACATGTTTTGCTTAAGATGTGCAGAAAACTCCACACATTGTAAGGAGGATGGTCCTGGAAGAAATGAAGCAAGGGGAGAACACAAATTAAACATTGCAATGGGAATAACACAGGGACATAGTGAATACACAATTGCCTATATGCCTGGTAAGAATAGTTTTAACTGAAACTTGGTTGACATGTCCACCCGCAGCCCATGTGTAATGAACAACTGTGCTGTATATATCTATTACGTTATCAATAGGTATAATAATAAAAAATCCCCCATGAAGTATTACTGAAATTATATATTTTACTATACAATCAAATCTAAAACTTGCCATATTGAAGCTTACCTGGAAGCTGCGCCTGAGCACAGTTGTTATTCCAGACACATCAGCACCGACGTCAAGCATATGTTGTTGTGCAGTTTCCAATGAGCTCTATGGATCTCTGACACTGGAGAGAAACTCTTCATCTGGTGTCAGTAGAGGCTTGGTAGCAGGCCCCCATTTGTAGCCAGCTATTTATGGGCAATTGCAGCTGTTCTCCTCCAGGCTGATGAATTCATATAGTGGCCTGATGACGCATTTGATCATAAGCCCTGGAGCGACTCTCTACTGAATTGACATAATTCACTAACTGGGTCCAAATCTTCATTTTGGCAGCCATATCCACATGTCCTCTTTCAAGAAGAAAGGCACCAAGGTGCCTGAAGGCCTGGACTATCACTTCATTTTCTGAGTCACTGAAAGGGGGTTTACATGATTTGTAAGCTTGGGTGCCACAATCCTATGTAACATAAAACAGAGACGGGTACAACACAAATATCGCCTACCTAAAGTCTGATTATGTACACATTTGTTAACATTAAGCACTGAAAACACACTTTTCAGTTATTAAAACTGAAGGCTATGTTGTCCCAACTCATCCTCACAGCTCTTTTAGTTTTCCCTCTCCATCTTTAGATGCCTTTCTTTGTCTGAAAGTATTTTTGTCTTTTTTACGACTCTACTCTCTCTATTTTTTCTGTATATTTTTCCTCTTTCTCTTCTACTCTCCCTTATATAATCTTCCTATAAAACAATGTGAAATAAGTTTAATTGTTATTTCGTGAGTGAGAATGGTGAATCATAGTATTGTCATGTCAATAGTAATGCCTGTGATGTCTTCCTGAATTATTTGCTTATTTCCACCTCCTTCTCCATTAATATTTAAATGTGCTATATTATGAAACTGTCATTTTTCTCTATGTGGAGCTTTTCTCCCCGGGCCTCTACTGAAAATGGAAATATATCCAGTTAGACTAGCCCGGTTAACAAATGTAAAATAAAATAAAATAATAAATAAATCCTCACACACAAACCAGTGCTTGTCCAAACCAAGGAATACTACTTTAGTAATGTATTATGTTTCCCACTGAAATATCAGGGTGCCTACACATTTTCAAGAGAAAAGCACTTGAAACACACTTTTGTTATGGCAACACATAAATGGTAGGTAGCTCCTCCACCCCCAAAACAACAAACAAATGAAGGTTTTTGCAAACCAAGGAATACCACATAATTAAATTGGTATATATGCTTTCAACACAATTTTCAGAATGTGTATATATTTACAACAAAAAACTCAATTTATGATTACTAGTCATATCTCACTGTGCCCACCACTCCTTTGGAGGTGGCCCTGGGCCATCTTAGAAACATAACACCAGTATCAGGGACATGTACATTATATATTCATAACATGTTACAAAATCTAGAATGTACTTCAAAAATACAAGCATTCCTCAGCAAAATTAGAATCCTTCTCTGCAGATAAATCAAAAGGAATAGCAATCATCTTACCTTTAAGTTCCCTAGCTACAAGGTTACCTTTTTATAGTGCATATTCAAGCCTCTGAACACAGTGAAGATGCAAATGAGGTGTGAACTCATTAGAATTGCTGAATACCAAAGTTTTGACTTTGCGTAGCAGATTTAAATTTAGTATAGGCTCTACAACACAAATAGTGGCAAATGGATTGCAACTGTGAATGATTAGTGGGAGAGAGAAGGAAGACACAGCAGCAATTCAGACTACCTTCCCTGCAGTGGGTGTGTCACTCAGGATGCACTTATAAAGTGTTGAAGTAACTTTGGCAAGCTTTTAAATGGAACTAAACAGCACACATTTATCATTTGTGTTCAATATTAGACAAACTCTCCTTCCTGTAAGTTCAGGGCCACAATATGAGTAAGCCAGGGTTCTAACCCAGTGCACTCCAAATTTTGTTCATACTGCTCCATTTAATTTTATTTAAAATTACCGATATAAAGATAATTATACATAACAATAACTATGTATAGCAGTTGGTATCATATGAATTATATGTGTGATTGGTCATCTACACAACTCACATAACACAAGTATAGCTGAAAAAATAGAATGCATTGTGTGGTTTGACCCAGAACTCAGACATCTTTACTGAAAGTAATACAAGTATATGCATTTCCAGTATATTCTCACACATTACTCCTGCTTCACACATGAGAATGCATAAACCAGAACCTTGTCAGGTCATACGCATACATGGTTAACTGAAGTGTAGCACCACTCACTCTATATAATTAAAGATCATATTTAACAACAACGTTTTCTGTAGCAAAGAAAAAAAGAACAAATATGTTGAAGAATTATGTATTCTTTCTATTTTACATAGGTTTGAATCCCACATTGTACAAATTACTTTTATGAGTGTGTAAGACTCCACAAAATATATGTCAAGTCCTAAAATTTATAACCCTCAGCTCATCTCTTAAAACTTAAGTCATTTAATAGGCATAACTGCATACAAGCCATAATTTAATGCCAACTATCACATCAGTGTTCCTATTTCATAAACTGCCTTCTCCTCTGTCTGGCATTGTTCTTCCTCACCTTCCATCTTGCAATGTGGTTGGCATGGTTGTGTGGGTTTGCACACTGGCAATATCATGATTTGACAGGAAAATGTTGTTACTGTTGTCGGTTGACCTGTAGAGACATGGCAGGAGATGGCAATGATGGTGCCCAATTCAGTGCTCAAAGATGGGGTGTAGAGGAGCCAAGAATATTCATTGCATTCCTTGTAAAGCACCAGAACCATAGGCTGCTGCAGGGGGAATATACTAAGTCTCAGTATAAATCAGAGGCTTGGAACAGTCTATTCAAGGCTGTCTCCATTGCGACTGGCATTCCACACATTGGGTGCAATGCAGACATCATTACAATGCCCTGAAATTACACAATCTGGTACTACTCAAACAGTGGTTGGATGAGTTTAGGACTTCTGACATCCCTCAGTTGTGCAAGTATACAGATAAAGATACTTTAGCTAATATAGAAAGCTGTAGACAGCCAAGACTTGTATGCACAATGTTTTTCTTTTTTTCTCTCATTTATTTTTCAATTGCTCAGGAGATTTCAGTGAACAGAGAGGTCCATGCTGAATGCTTAGATACACTCAGAGAACAAGGGGTATGTACACAGCAGAAATTAACATTATTTAATTAAAAGTATTGCCCACCCATACTTTACTAGCAAATTAAGCATGCATATCTTAACTGTAAAAGCAAACATGCATGCTTTATTCAGTAACTCTAGGTAATTTTGGTATCACGCAACAATGCTGAGCGACAGTGAATGGCTCTTCATGTCCTATGGCATCGGCTGCACTTGTATGGTTACCGCTGATCACTGCGCTAAAAGAACACAGCTTTAAAGCAGAGTAAAGGGAGTACTTTGAAACACTTTAACAGTTATTTACTGAATGTATAGAAATGCAACTCCCTTTCTATACTGTTGACATCAACCACTTGAAGGATATTTATTTTTATATAGTATTTCACTGTAGTCATTGGTTTTCACACTTGCAGGAATTATCACATTTACTTATGCAGTGCCATCCAGATACCATGTGTAAACAAATTTGATTTAGTTAGATTTGAACCCTGTGTTACTTGTGCTCTGAACATGAGCTTGCTGCTCTTGCTCCTGCTGCCACATGGAAAGCTAAGCAGCAGGTGTATTTCTTACACTCAGTACTGTCCAAAGTGCTGACAGCTCCTCATATCTTAGTGTCCTTGTGCAAAGGAATGCAAAACAATAAAATATTACTAGTTTCCCATTTAAGCAAAGAAACTGTTTGCTGGTCACTTAACTACAGAAATGGGGAAGGCAATACCAACAGTTCTTAAATCCATTTCCTATATAAACTACAGTATGAACACCATAGTATCCGTCAGCTATTTCTCTTATAGCATATATGCATAACTACTTCTCAAGTTCAAGTTCTATTCATTAAATGCGAGTCTTGCATGCACAACACTTTGCCATCATTCGCACAAACCAGTCACTCGGCAAGCCACTATGTAAAGAGGTGTTTCGCATGTATTACTATGGTTATTGCCCTGTTATTCTTCATCCCATCAAAATCTATTTAAAAACACAACCAAAGGAAAGGTACGTGTTAGTGACTGAACAGATATTTACTCAGACTCATATGTGCCCTGCACCCATGCACTTGAAAATGGATATGTCATTTCCACTACAAAAATAAACAGCATGACTGCATTGGTATATCATTTAAAGCTGTATACTGACAAAAGACACATTGCGATTGTCTTATATATGTTTTACTGTGGACATCAATTCATCAAAATATGAGCATATTTACATCAACACTTGCATCTATGCTTAACAGAAAATATGTATGTGTGTGACTGAAACTGTGTAATGTACACAACATATTGAGAAACAGATGAATGTATGTCTCAATTCTGAAAGATGCATTCCTGACAGCTTATTGCATATACTTTAAGAAACTGTCTTTTAAAGTATATCTGCACATTGGAACCAAAACAAAAATTCCAAAGTCTACACTTTGCACACCACTCTCATAACAGGATAAGTTGCCTGCATCACTCTCATAACATGATATGTTGCCTGCATCATAGAATGATGATGTCATCATCCATAAAGACCATGACAACAAGGATAAATCAGACTTCTGTGATGGAGCAAATATTAAATAATGTATTCTGCATATGGGGACAAAACAGGTAGGGGTACAATTAACACAACAGCCAAATTGCATGTGTGTCTGAATGTACAAGTGTGTGTGTATGTGCAAGATCATGACTCTTTATCCTACTATCAGCAATCAAGTGTCATGGAGAACAAAAATGTTTATAGTCGTACATGCCTACTCAACGATTTCTCACAGTTCTCCCAACATCTTCTCTTAAACATGCACTGATTATGTGATTTGCTATAAAGTCTTCTGCAATAGTGTAAACATCAGACTTGTGCCATGATGCATGTGTTAAGTACTGTGTTCTCAAGTTAGGGAGGGGTTCTAATCTCATTGTAGTGAACTTTTATGTGTGAGTAGTCAGAAAAGCATGAGTCTGTATCTTATTGTCAACAATCAAGTGTCAAGAAGAACAAACATTTTTACAGTCGTACATTCCTACACCGTCATTTCACATAGGCCTCCCAACATCTTCTCTCAACCATACACTGATGATGTCATCTGCCATAAAGTGTTCTGCAGCAGTGTAAAAATCAGACTTTTGCCATGGTGCTTGTGTTAATTACTGTATTCTTTATCTTGTGTAATCTAGTTAGGTAGAGGTTTTAATCTCACTGCAGTCAACTTGTGTGGGTGTGTGCATAGTTAGAAAACCATGAGTCTGTGTCCTACTGACATTATTCAGGACTCAATAAAAAGAAAGTTGTACATTCATACATGACTACACAGCAAGTTTATACAGCCCTCTCAATATCTTCTTCTCACCAAACACTGATGATGTCATTGTCTGACACTGTCACAGAGTTGTACTGATGCACTTGCATTGAATATTGCATTTTGTAGGAAGTGAGATAAGGTTTCTAGTCTCGCTGCTGTCAATTAATGCATGTTTGTGCTCAGTTAGTTACATTCTGGAGACCATTTCAGAACAACATGTGAGACACTCTTACTACTGTCTTCTACTCACCAAACACCAGTGATGTCATCTGCTATGAAGTGTCGTCTGACACTATGAAATCCAACTTGTGCTGTGGCACTTGTGTTAAGTCCTCTGATATGTAGGTAGGGGTTTTACACTCACTGTGGTCAACTGGTGTGTTCAATTAGTTCACATTCTGGAGACAGTTTTAGAACAGCATATGAGACAATCCTACTACCATCATCTTCACATCATACACTGATGATGTTATCTGCTATAAAGTGTTGTCTGACACTTTGATAGTAAGACTTGTGCTGTGGTGCTTGCTTTAAGTACTGTGTTATGTAGATAGCTTGTTAGGGGGTTGAATCTCGCTGCACTGTACTTGAGTGTATTTTCATCTTTAGACACACTTTTACACCAAGATGTAACTCCCCATCTATGTCAGACACTCATCCAAACAACGTCTTATCAGCATACAATGATGTTATCACCTTCTACAAAGTGCACCATGCCACTGTTAAAATCAGACATATATGGTGGTCCTAGTCTTACATTGTATGGAATCCAGCTTCTGTACATATATGGGTTTAATGCTTGACCTCAAGCAGATGCTGTGTGTTTGGTTGATGGTGTATTACGGTCATTGTATGATCTTCTGGATCTTTTTTTCATTAGACTCCCACTCTGGTGAAACTTTAACATAGATCCAAGAATCCAACATCATCTTTTTCACTCTGTCTCCATAACATCCTTTCTACAAAAGACTGAAGGATGTCATCATCTCAAAGATGCATGCACACATCATGAAGCAGAGTTCTTCCATGATCCTCTGCAAGGCAGGTCCAGACCATTAAGTGTGTGACTGCTAATTCTGTCATGGGGTAGCCCAAAAGTCACATACGGACAGAGTCAATATGTAATACAATCAAACACATACACACATATGGACATACCCTTACTATCTTCCATCATATAGATATAACAATTGATGTTTATGTGACATTATAATGGTTAGAATTTTATGTGATGTTGACTGTTAGCTTAGTAATGTCCTATGACCATATGAAGACTGCACATGTCAATGTTGCTGTCATCCACATGTCATATGTTGAGGAGTGGATGTACAGTAGCTCTCCAACAGTGTATTCCAAGCTGTGATTTGAGGTAATGTATTGATGGCCCCTGCTGTCATTTGATTACATGTTCCTTACATAATAGTTGTGGTAATATGCCTCCTGAGAACTGTTGATGTGTGATGATGCTATGTATATTGTTTCCTTACTAAGGCATGTATTTTTGTAGTGTAGTATACCAATATTCTACCCAGTTCTCATTCAACCATCACAGTAACACTTGCAGTATGGCACAGGTGTGCATGTGTATACCTAACACCATTAAATGCGCTGTGAGATACATCATTTCCACATCATACTTTTTACATGGGCACTAACATCTTGTTTCATCCACATGTTCTAATGCAGTTATATACACCATATACGCAGCCCAGATTCAATTGCAACCTTTGTGACATCATTGTATGCACAACTGTGTTGTTGTTCATAAGGATTATTGATGTGGTCTGGTGCAGCATTGTGAAACTAACAGCATTTGTGTTAGTAAGTGTTCTGTATGAACCACATCCACCTCATTTATCATGTGCCCATATATGGTATCAGGACACTCATACTCAGCTTTGTAGTGAAAAACATTATATGCATATCATGTGCAGTTGATGTAATTACGTGACATACGTTGAGTTGTATGACTGTGTGAACAGTACCACTGGGTGCCATGTGCTGCATAACCAAGGTTGTATTTGGAGGTGTTGTCACAACTTATTTTTAAATAAATACAAAATGATATGGGGAATGCACAACTAAGCAAAGAGCTGTTTGTGGATGTTGCAGGACAATCTGCTAGCTGACAGCTTTGGATCAAAGTTCAAACCACCATCCACATTGGACCTCACCCAAACTCTGCATACAGACTTTACTCAGCATATTTTCTCAAGATGACAGCTTATCTGTGCACTATCTAAGGCTAAATATGGCATCATTGGGCCCTGACAACATCCCATGCTGCCTTTTCAATAACATGCAATCTGACCTAGCAGACATAGTGGGATCCCTACTTAACCACAGCATCCATACAGGCTATGTTATGGCAGAAGGGTGTACAACAATAGCTATGTGTCTGAACAAGGGAGGACCATCACCTGACCCAGGGAATTATAGACCCATATGCCTGACTCACCTTATCTGTAAGGAAATTAAAGGAATCATCATGGATCTTATCAGAAAGGGCACAGGTATTTCATGACTGTGTACACAACCCATGTTCGATTTATTAAGGGTACATCATGTCTGTTAAATCTGTTTGACTTCTTCAAGAAAGGTCACCAAGGGCATGGGTGAGGATAAGACTGTGCATCCTGCCTAACTAGACCTGGCCAAGACACTTGACAGAAATCTGCCCTCAGGTATTGCAGATAAACTGTCTCAACTGGCCATAAACTCATATGTCACCAAGTGATTAGCCAAATGGATTACTGACAGGACATGTAGAAGTGTGTGTGAATTCAGCCCTAGCAAGAAACCAGTGACCAGGGCTGTCACTCAAGGTTCTCTACTATGCCCTTTCCCTTTTGGTAGTTACTTCTCAGAAGTCAAGACTAACTTAAACAGCCACTTTGTAGATGACTGCAAATTAAGGGAAATCAATGAATCTACGAACACTATTGATATACTGTATAAAGTATTAACAAACAAAAATGGTTCGTACCAGAGCCATGCAGACACACTAAATAGATACAGAAGCATAATTATTCCTTTCTTAAAAGCAAATACCCAAGCTAATTACAATATGGCCAGCACACCCCTATGTGTACACCCAGTGGTACATGATCTGGATACTTAGATAGTAATTGGAACTTTGACCACCATGTGTCCACAATGGTGACAAATCCCTTGTATGTGACACAACTCATCAGTATGGGCAGGCCATTCACAGAAAAGGACATTATAGTGCCTTTGTACCTGGCCCTGATCACACCAATAATTGAGTACAACCCACCCTATTGTATGTACCTCAACACACATCTGCAACAGCTGAAACAATGCCAAAGTTTGTGCATAATAATGTGTTACTACTGTATTCATTGCATTCATTTTAGTCCTGGTGATCATTATGGCTGTCTGTGCAATTCATCAGAGCAAGTTTGCCCATAAGTAAACTTGTCTGCATGTTCTATATGTGTTTGTGCTGCTTTATTTGGTTTTCTGGATGGCAACACTCTTGTTGACAATGAAACCTCACTTGAATTCTTGTAAGTCAGATGTGGGGCATGCATATGAAATTAGCATTGCTGCTCATCGCGGAAACATGTAAACTCTGTGTAAACTTCAGAGGAAGGCAACATGAGTTTATTAAATCCCCAGGATAATGTCTCAAAAAAAAAAGAAATTCAGGATAAATGCCCAACAAACATTTCAACAGTTAATATTTAATAGTATTTATTTGGATGATACTACTTCCTAAATTGTTCATTAATGGAGTCATTATATGAATAATACTACTTAAAATATAAAGATAATATAGCCAGGAAGCATGTGGTTTGCATTCATTTAAAGGCTCATTTGCTATCCTAATCTTCTCAAGCTAAAAGAAAAAGTAAAGAAAAACAGAAGAATAAAACTTATCATAATGAATTTATGACAGGATTCTTCATCCCTTTGAACCAATCACACACTGAGTGCTGGAAATCACACATCTGACCCACAGAAAACATTCAGTTTTGCCATTTCCACTCACAGAAATGAAGCATATATATGAATATATATTATACATACTTGACTTGTTATATATCAAGCTGCCATATCCACTATGTACAAGGAGCTGAACCTCATTAAATGCATTCTTCACGAATGTTTGACAGTGGCAGATTAGTGAATAACATAATTGCAGACTGCATCAGTCCTATTTATGTGAGGGAATAGTTTCAACAGAAAATGCATTTAGAAATGGACAACAGCTTGGATTAAATGTTGAAGCAATAGGTGGGATTCATTTCCCCTATGCTTCATTGACTCACAGATCTTCAAAGAATGCTTTGTTAATTTCAACAAACTAAAATATTCCACCAAAATGGCAAATCAACAGACGTATTTTGCATGGGAGGGGAGGCAAGATCCCAAAGCACCCAATACCTTCATTACTTATATATGTTAACTCTATCATCACTCACTGTTCCATATTACACCTAAATATTTTCAATTCCTGTCACAGTTATCTAGGCAAATGTAAAATAACAACATAGCACAATAAGAAAAATAGCCTCCAGAATACAGAAACACAAATACAAAAAGGTGTCTTAAAACCCTACAGTTCAAACAACACAGCATTCTAACAAGAAAAATTGTAATTACAATGAAACACAATTGAGCAT